>NC_074668.1:77994238-78139238 GCF_029448725.1 Salvelinus fontinalis
TCACTGGGGCTGCTCTCTGAGGCTGTGGGACGGATGTAATGGGCTCTGACAGGAGGGAACTGATCTCATTCACAGGGGATTTGATATGTGGCATGAATGTGGTGACCCTCAATGGACATATTAATGACCGTTATCATTCACAGACTTTCTGCTGCCATTCATAAAGAAGCCTTTTTCGGTGCTCCAGAGCTGGGACAGTCACACTGCTGCTCCCGGCTGCATAAAAGACATGACTTATGGATGAGCTGGCCGTATATTGTTTTCACTGCCTTTAAGATAACGCAGCGTCAATTTGGCTTAGCCTCTGTTCTTGTGACTGGGTAGGTGGGTGGGATCGGATAGTTGGGTGGTTGGTCGAATGCTTTGAGCAGCAGCATAGTGCAGTAAATAATAACATTGTTTACAGTTCAGTTACAACCACATGCCGACAGAACAAAACAAAATCCTACAGTCTGTCACCAGAAACCCATGCTGCAGTCACATGGTTAATATTTAGCATCAGCCCACTGCTATTTATGCTTGAGATGCTTGTTCATGTTCTCCTGACAATGTTAGGGACCCTTCCCCTCTCTCTCTGCTATTCATATCTTTCCCTGTATTCAGTGTAGTTGGATTTTGAAATGTTTGAACGTAAATGAATTTAATTTTGTTTATATCAACAACTATAACACACATTAACACACATTTGTATTTATTTACAAGAAGCTTTAAATATCAGTATATGATATTACAAATAGACTTACAGTATTCGTTTCTCCATTGTATTGGAAACGTTCAAATAAATATTCAATAATTAAAAATACTTTAAGCTACTGTAATAAAAAGTTTGAGAATCTATACCTGAAATTTAAAGCAGAAAAAATGTATATTTACAAAGAACCATGTAGTGCTCATTAATTTAGAGGTTCATCTGCAGTATGAACGGTTACAAGGATAATCAATTTTAAATCCACAAAAAAAATCTACATTTAAATACATAGTAATTTCAAAAGAAAAATGCCTGATTGCAGTAATGACATGGTTACAATAATATATTTGGACACCCAAAAACAAACATTGCTTTAAAAAGAGAGCACAGGAAGTGAACCAAATAGAAGGGTTATAATTAAATGTTCTAGAGGCAGGATGTTCATCAGTGTGTGGTTTACAAAAAAAATCCCAAACATATCTAACCTCACTATGAATGGGAGAACAGTCAGAGAAACGTTTCAGTCATATTGAAATGAAATGTTCAGTACAGTGAAGAGGGCTGGTTGGGTTCTGCATTACAAAGGGTGTCCATTACAAACATGTGGTGAGGCAGCTGCAACATGAGTATTCTCTCTGTGTACCTGGCTTAGATATCTGTCACAAGACTTTTGGACTGCCTCAAAAGACCAATAAACACACAATATGATGTTCAAAGCTGTTAGACCTGCTATTGGTAAATTCATCATCAATCAGAAAAGGTGAATATATGACCAGTCAAACTTCAATCTCATAATGTGCTTTTTTAAGCCTGAGCAATTTTTTATTTAAGTAAGTGAAACAAGAGAAATGAAAATAAATTCCACAAACTCAAATGTTTCAAACTGATATTTCAAAGGTTGTACTTAATGAAAGCGTGTACTTAGCATTTTTCCATTACACTACTCCAAGCTGGCAGGCCAAATTGTGTTTTCCAAGAATAGGTGTCTTGACATCCCGCACACTGAAAATAAGCTAACATCACAACTTCTTCTAATGAAAACTAGCAAAACAAATTCCAATGCATGCAAGTCTAATTTCCACTGCAATATTATTAGCGAGGCAGAGGTGCTGATAATGACATGAAAGTCTGTAGAGTTCTATGGGTGCTGCCTGCTTGGCTGGCTGGCTGGCTGCTTGGCTGGCTGGCTGGCTGCTTGGCTGGCTGCTTGGCTGGCTGCTTGGCTGGCTGGCTGGCTGCTTGGCTGGCTGGCTGCTTGGCTGGCTGCCTGCTTGGCTGGCTGGCTGGGACTCAGAGGTGTTGTTTGGCAGCTGCACAGGAAGAGCTTCCCTCCACACATAGAGGTGTCAGCAGCGTCTGTACATTTCCAATTTCGATGTCAGATTCCCTGTGCATGTGTCGATATCAAAATCACATTCTCTTCCGCTCTACATCGCTGCTTGCCTCCCTCTCATACACCGACCAATCTGTTCATTATGATAAGTTGCTCATTAAATGAAAACGTGTACTTGTTCTTCCAAGCTCACAACAGAAGATTGTATGTAATTATTCATTCCATGCATAGCCATACCAACACTGAGGGGTGTTTGATAATGCTTTGAAAACACTTAATTGAAGGTGTGCTTTTACTGGTGAAAAAATAAGCTAGGCTGACATACTGTTGAGAAATATATACATTTACACCAAATGAACCAACACCCCGGCCACTTCATAACAAATAGAGATGTCGCTGAGTTAATGTACCCTTCTCACAATTTAGAATAAAGCTATTGAGATTACAGTATATGCTTTTCAAAATGGTATATATCATTTTGTTACCTAAAAACAACTTTAGTTGAAATGCTAAATCTGATAATTAAAACAGAAATATAAAAATGTAACATGGCCATTGTAATAAGCTCTACACAGAGAGCAAGTGAGGCAAGGAGGACGTTTTCTACCCAACTTCCAACTCAAGGCAGTGAGTGCAGCCTCTAAACCCTCACTATACAATTGCAGCCTCTAAAATACTCCCCATGTGAGCGTAACCTGTATAATCCTCCCTATATGAGCGCAGACTCTAAAATCTTCCCCATGTGAGCGCAGCCTCTAAAATCCTCCCCATGCACATAACTATTGTTAGACACCGGCCACTTTGCTTTCACCGTCCAGAGATCAAACCAGCGGCCATGTTTCCAGAAGAACAAATGTCTTCGCATGCTGGGCAGTTGGGCCGGTGTTGGTGTGAACACAGATATAACGCTGACAGGAAGCAGAGGCAGTCAGTTGGAGAGCCAATTATGGGCAGAGCTGCAGGGGAAGGTTTAGAAACACCAGTGTTTCTGTGTCGCGCCACTCTAGGGTACATGATTAACTTCTTAAAAAGTCCCTGAAAGTTAGCCAGCCTTTTGTTAGTGGCAGTGAAACAGTGTGTTGGCAAGTTGGGGTTGGCACTGCCCAAAGACACCAGACTGGCACAACAACAACAACCAGACAACCAGTAACGAACCAACCAACCAGAGTGCTTGTTTTGTTGTTCCCCGAACTGACTGTATTACCACATTCCTCAGGCTTTTAATGGTTCTCATTTTTTCACATTCGGTTAGGTTTTAGAGTGTTACAGCTTATCAGTGAGAAAATGCAGGTTATGAGGCCTCTCCTGAAGCCACGACTTGGAGGGAGGCATTCTCCTCCAGTAGAGTTAGGAGGAATTCAAGTTGACCCATCCAAAGAAAATAGCTCTGTTTTATGTGAAGAACTAATTACAGGACTTTGCCATCTCAATGGAGGTTGAAGGAGCAAGTTAATTAACTGGCCTCCAGAAATCAGAAAACCCTGCTTCGCCTCTGTTAGTTCGATTTTCCACACAAAATAATTTAGCAAGTAAGCAAGGGATCATCAAGACATTGCTCTGACAGTTTATATTTAAACAAAAAAAGAAAACATGAGGGATTGAGAGAAGTAATTCCCTGCTGGTCAATCTCCCTTGGTATCAAAATAAGGAGTGTTCACGTGGACCGGCTCCTCCTCTATAACATTGTGATGATGGCAAAGAGGGGTTAACAGTGACCAACAGTCTTTTAACTACCCATGGCTACCAGCCCTCTGACACTAGCTGTATTTAAAAAGTTCCTTTCAATCCATCTGTCTCTCCTTTCTTCACCTGACTTCATCTTAAAGGTCATTTCATTCAGCCGGGCACCAAACAGAACTGAATATAACTGTCCTGATCTTTTGCCTCAGAGCAGAATTCATTCTTGAGTTGCCTCAAATAAAACAGGTCCCCAGCTAGCTAGCCGGCAGCAGAGAGAGAGAACTCTAACGGAGCTCAGAGCAGATCTATTGAAACAGCTCCATGTATCATACAGTTCCACTTACAACAGAACATTTCCATTTAATGACACCAAACATATTAACCCTGGTCAGCACCCAATTACTCAGAATAAGTGAATTATCTGCTCCGCCATGTAATTTGAAATGTTGTTATGCAATGTGAGCCAGGCCGACGCAGAGGGAGGTCCCCCTTTTTTCATTTGGTTAATCCAGCTCTCATTAAATCCCAGGCCTCGTGGGTTATTTCAAATCCATTAACTTTGAATACAGGTGATTCCTTCCTTCCCGTCCGCCCATTCAAACAGAAGGGAACACCGAGATTCCCTGTCTGTCAGGGGCTGTTGTTAGGGGTGTAGAATGACACGAACAAACTGATTTGATGAGCTTTTTCCTCCCAGTTCAGCACTCAATCAAACAAACTGGCTGGGCAGTGAACAGAACTCCATTCATATTTAATTACAGGCTTCTAACATCTCCCTCGGATAGCATTACACCACCCAGGCCTATACCAGTCATGTTGCTATCAAATACTGTACATGGAGGAAAACTTATTGAAAGTTTGTGAGATGGTTACAAAAACAAATGCCTTAATTAACTATCCTTCAAGACTCACAGAAATGTCTCTCCCTGACACACACATATCTTATTCTACACCTCATACTGATGTGTGTACAAAGTAACAATGTTTCAGTTGCAGCGCCGAGCCAGCAGCTCCCATCTCACATTTAATGGCATGTAAATAACACCAGGTGGTGAATATTAAGTATCTAACATGTGTCACATGACCCAGCACTCTGTGGGTGTAAAGTCCCTGCTGGCCTCCTAGGCAATGATAGTAGAGGGTGATTTAAGTTATGGGCTGAGCTGGTGAACCTGTTACACTCTGAGTCACAGCATATATTCTACACTGTAGACTAGAACATGGGCAGCTAGTTTAGACCATACAGCATGGACTGACAGATAGGGTATCAACTATGATGCAGTACAGACATCCAATGAGCATGAACAGACAATTAATGTGTAAACATACTATTATAGACTTGTCTTGGATACACACTCACACACAGGCACACATGCATTCACACACAAACACACACACACACACACACGCACGCACGCACGCACGCACGCACGCACGCACACACACACAGTACTGTAAGTGAATCCTGACATAAAAACCCAGGCTGGCGCCTGTCACTCAACAAGGTCTTGGAATATGCATCGACAGGACGGGCGTCCACATCGATGCCTGACAAACCTCCAGGCACCAGGCTGTAATTGGAACGGCCTAATCCTCAGATCAAGACAGACTCATTGACAACCTAAGGGGGTGGCCGGTCCCAGCAGTGTCTTATTAGTGGAGGGAGCAGCCAGCCTCTGTGGTGGAGGGGGTGGTGATGTCATCACTACTAGATAAACAACATAACCCTAAATGAAGCACTGCACCTTGTGCACAGTATAGTATGGTGAACTATATCTCTATCTCTATCAGTGTGTGTATGTGTGTCTGTGTGTCTGTACATGCATCATATCCTCTTTAATTGGCCATCCTGTGTATCGTGTGTGAGTCTCTGCTCTGTTTCGTGCCATGGATGGCCTGGCCTATGCAGTATCATGGAGAAGAAGTGAAACATCAGCCTCATGACTTTAACACACTGGGGCAAGTCTCCTCTTAACAGTCTACTGAAGGCCATCTGAGGAGTCGCTCACTCAGGATAAACACACCTTACCTCTAGCATCACTCTGAGCAGACAGCCAGTAGACAGCCTCTCAGACCTCCTTGCCTCAATAGAAAAAGCCACTACTCTCTCTTGAAATTGCCCCATGTTCCTTCCCCTCACCTCCCAGATAGGTAATCTGCTCTCTGGTAAAAGGGAGTAGAGGAGAGCCATGTAGCACAGGCCTACTGTAACATATTCTTGGCAGGGTCTCACAGTTTGGCTCCAAATCCTACTTTCAGGAGCCAAGTTGCACCAAAAAACTGCACATAGTGTTCATTTGCCGGGATCACCTGTCACTGAGCATATCAGGGGGCTGTCTATGAAGTGAAACACACGGACTCATATACACTAGAGAAATAGGACAATTGTGTGGTTGCTGCTACCTAAAATTGTTGATCAGTGAAGTGCCACCTGTCTTAAAAGTCAATAAAACGGTGGGAATGACATAAAACTATTCATATAAAACTACCCACAGAGAAGTAAGCAATGGAAACACACATCATGTAGTTAGTTCAACCACTACAGCTGCCCTGTAACCAACGACAACCAAGCAGTGCTGATGTGGTCCACTGGTAACGCAGCTGGGACCAAAACTAAATGAAACACATCCCCAAATAGATAAAGACAACACATATAATGTTACACAATAAACACAATATTTCCCTGTTCTAAAAGAAAGCGCAGTCTTTGGCAGAACCCGGGTGGCGGGGAAACATCCTCTCCATGCAGAGCTTGATATTAGTGAGGGTGATTCCTGGGTATTGTTAGCTGTGTGGCCTTTTTAGATGGACGGAGGGAGTTGGGATGAAGGAGCTGTTTCATTTACAGAGAACGAACAGGAGGTATCGCCTTCCCTTTGCTGTTAGAGTTCATTCAGCTAACACACAATGCGTTATTATTGGTTTTGAATTGAAATGTTAATTTTGGGAACTAGGCAACTGTGACTGCCTGAGAGCTCTGTGTTCATTCCTCATTTTTCAGTCTGTCTATAAACTAAAGGACAGTCTGTCTTCATGTTAATGATTAACCCCCAACTCTCCATGCTACATTTAAACTCAACACAGGGAGGGACTGAGGCCTAGCCTATACCAGTGTGTCTACACTGCAACCAGTCAGAGGTCTCATCAGCATTTGTCTAAAGACTAGACCCAGTGGGAACCTGTGGGATCCTAGATCCTGCTTGGCATAATAGGAGGTTGGCTGTGCAGCACAAACCGATTTGGGGCCAGGCTAGAGGTCCAGGGCTGGGCAGTGGACAGTGCGTGTAGCAGGACTCCAGGGGCTACTCCTACACTCTGGAGCTGGGCAATGAAGCTCCGGGGCTGGCAGTGAAGCTCCGGGGCTGGCAGTGAAGCTCCGGGGCTGGGCAGTGAAGCTCCGGGGCTGGGCGGTGAAGCTCCGGGGCTGGGCGGTGAAGCTCCGGGGCTGGCAGTGAAGCTCCGGGGCTGGGCAGTGAAGCTCCGGGGCTGGGCGGTGAAGCTCCGGGGCTGGGCGGTGAAGCTCCGGGGCTGGGCGGTGAAGCTCCGGGGCTGGCAATGAAGCTCCGGGGCTGGCAGTGAAGCTCCGGGGCTGGGCAGGGAAGCTCCGGGGCTGGGCAGGGAAGCTCCGGGGCTGGGCAGGGAAGCTCCGGGGCTGGGCAGGGAAGCTCCGGGGCTGGGCAGGGAAGCTCCGGGGCTGGGCAGGGAAGCTCCGGGGCTGGGCAGGGAAGCTCCGGGGCTGGGCAGGGAAGCTCCGGGGCTGGGCAGGGAAGCTCCGGGGCTGGGCAGTGAAGCTCCGGGGCTGGGCAGGGAAGCTCCGGGGCTGGGCGGTGAAGCTCCGGGGCTGGGCGGTGAAGCTCCGGGGCTGGGCGGTGAAGCTCCGGGGCTGGGCGGTGAAGCTCCGGGGCTGGGCGGTGAAGCTCCGGGGCTGGCAGTGAAGCTCCGGGGCTGGGCAGTGAAGCTCCGGGGCTGGGCGGTGAAGCTCCGGGGCTGGGCGGTGAAGCTCCGGGGCTGGGCGGTGAAGCTCCGGGGCTGGGCGGTGAAGCTCCGGGGCTGGCAATGAAGCTCCGGGGCTGGCAGTGAAGCTCCGGGGCTGGGCAGGGAAGCTCCGGGGCTGGGCAGGGAAGCTCCGGGGCTGGGCAGGGAAGCTCCGGGGCTGGGCAGTGAAGCTCCGGGGCTGGGCAGGGAAGCTCCAGGGCTGGGCAGTGAAGCTCCAGGGCTGGGCAGTGAAGCTCCGGGGCTGGGTAGTGAAGCTCCAGGGCTGGGCAGTGAAGCTCCGGGGCTGGGCAGTGAAGCTCCAGGGCTGGGCAGTGAAGCTCCAGGGCTGGGCAGTGAAGCTCCGGGGCTGGGCAGTGGACAGTGGGTGTAGCAGGACTCCAGGGGCTACTCCTACACTCTGGAGCTGGGCAGTGAAGCTCCGGGGCTGGGCGGTGAAGCTCCGGGGCTGGGCAGTGAAGCTCCAGGGCTGGGCAGTGAAGCTCCAGGGCTGGGCAGTGAAGCTCCAGGGCTGGGCGGTGAAGCTCCGGGGCTGGGCGGTGAAGCTCCGGGGCTGGACGGTGAAGCTCCGGGGCTGGACAGTGAATGCAGTGAACAGTGGGTGTAGCAGAGATTTGGGGCTGGACAGCGAAGACAGTGTGAACACAGACGTGGGCTGTGGTTCATAAACTCTGAGGAAGGAGTCACTATTAATCTGGAGTCTACAGGTCTACAGAGAAACAGCTACTGTATATTCCAGTGGCTGGTGTATAGCGTGGTGCGGTCAGCGGGTCAGACTCAACACTATACTGCTGTACACAGAAAGAGAGAGAGAGACTTAGAAGAGAAATTAGTGCATCAGCAAGCATGCCATCCAGGGAGATCTATATGACAGGAATTAAACGGCATAATCAAATTGTTTGCGGAACCATTTAACATCTCATTCCCCCTGCCTGCCGCCCTGCCCCGGGGATAAACTGACCACTGGAGACCGGCCATCCAACCGTCCTCAGCAGTAACAAAGTAGAGCAATAACTAACAGCGATTTAAGGAATATTTATGCCCTGTGACACAAAGCATCCTGAAAAATATTATTTGGTCAAGTAGCTACAATAATTAAGTATATGAGGGTCAGACAATTTAATCTGGTGTTTTTATATGGGCCATTATTTAGTTAACAGACCAAGGCTTCAGAGAGTCCTTATTGCTGACCAACTGTCTGATCATTCCATCCTGCATGAGGTGTAGTCTCATCATGTCATAGTGTATGAGGTGTAGTCTCATCATGCCATAGTGTATGAGGTGTAGTCTCATCATGCCATAGTGTATGAGGTGTAGTCTCATCATGCCATAGTGTATGAGGTGTAGTCTCATCATGCCATAGTGTATGAGGTGTAGTCTCATCATGCCATAGTGTATGAGGTGTAGTCTCATCATGCCATAGTGTATGAGGTGTATTATCATCAGGCCATAGTGTATGAGGTGTAGTCTCATCATGCCATAGTGTATGAGGTGTAGTCTCATCATGCCATAGTGTATGAGGTGTTGTCTCATCATGCCATAGTGTATGAGGTGTAGTCTCATCATGCCATAGTGTATGAGGTGTAGTCTCATCATGCCATAGTGTATGAGGTGTTGTCTCATCATGCCATAGTGTATGAGGTGTAGTCTCATCATGCCATAGTGTATGAGGTGTTGTCTCATCATGCTATAGTGTATGAGGTGTAGTCTCATCATGCCATAGTGTATGAGGTGTAGTCTCATCATGCCATAGTGTATGAGGTGTAGTCTCATCATGCCATAGTGTATGAGGTGTAGTCTCATCATGCCATAGTGTATGAGGTGTAGTCTCATCATGCCATAGTGTATGAGGTGTTGTCTCATCATGCCATAGTGTATGAGGTGTAGTCTCATCATGTCATAGTGTATGAGGTGTAGTCTCATCATTCCATAGTGTATGAGGTGTAGTCTCATCATGTCATAGTCTATGAGGTGTAGTCTCATCATGCCATAGTGTATGAGGTGTAGTCTCATCAGGCCATAGTGTATGAGGTGTAGTCTCATCATGCCATAGTGTATGAGGTGTAGTCTCATCATGTCATAGTGTATGAGGTGTAGTCTCATCATGCCATAGTGTATGAGGTGTAGTCTCATCATGCCATAGTGTATGAGGTGTTGTCTCATCATACCGTAGTGTATGAGGTGTAGTCTCATCATGTCATAGTGTATGAGGTGTATTATCATCAGGCCATAGTGTATGAGGTGTAGTCTCATCAGGCCATAGTGTATGAGGTGTAGTCTCATCAGGCCATAGTGTATGAGGTGTAGTCTCATCATGTCATAGTGTATGAGGTGTAGTCTCATCATGCCATAGTGTATGAGGTGCTGTCTCATCATGCCATAGTGTATGAGGTGTAGTCTCATCATGCCATAGTGTATGAGGTGTTGTCTCATCATGCCATAGTGTATGAGGTGTTGTCTCATCATGCCATAGTGTATGAGGTGTAGTCTCATCATGCCATAGTGTATGAGGTGTAGTCTCATCATGCCATAGTGTATGAGGTGTAGTCTCATCATGTCATAGTGTATGAGGTGTAGTCTCATCATGCCGTAGTGTATGAGGTGTAGTCTCATCATGCCATAGTGTATGAGGTGTAGTCTCATCATGCCATAGTGTATGAGATGTAGTCTCATCATGCCATAGTGTATGAGGTGTAGTCTCATCATGTCATAGTGTATGAGGTGTAGTCTCATCAGGCCATAGTGTATGAGGTGTAGTCTCATCATGTCATAGTGTATGAGGTGTAGTCTCATCATTCCATAGTGTATGAGGTGTAGTCTCATCATGCCATAGTGTATGAGGTGCTGTCTCATCATGCCATAGTGTATGAGGTGTAGTCTCATCATGCCATAGTGTATGAGGTGTTGTCTCATCATGCCATAGTGTATGAGGTGTTGTCTCATCATGCCATAGTGTATGAGGTGTAGTCTCATCATGCCATAGTGTATGAGGTGTAGTCTCATCATGCCATAGTGTATGAGGTGTAGTCTCATCATGCCATAGTGTATGAGGTGTAGTCTCATCATGCCATAGTGTATGCTGGTGTGTCGTCATGACCCACCCGAAATATACTATTATAGTACAAACATCTTCCTACACTATTACAATACAAACATCATCCTACACTATTACAATACAAACATCTTCGTACACTATTACAATACAAACATCTTCCTACACTATTACAATACAAACATCTTCCTACACTATTACAATACAAACATCTTCCTACACTATTACAATACAAACATCTTCCTACACTATTACAATACAAACATCTTCCTACACTATTACAATACAAACATCTCTCTACACTATTACAATACAAACATCTTCCTACACTATTACAATACAAACATCTTCCTACACTATTACAATACAAACATCATCCTACACTATTACAATACAAACATCTTCCTACACTATTACAATACAAACATCTCTCTACACTATTACAATACAAACATCTTCCTACACTATTACAATACAAACATCTTCCTACACTATTACAATACAAACATCTTCCTACACTATTACAATACAAACATCTTCCTACACTATTACAATACAAACATCTCTCTACACTATTACAATACAAACATCTCTCTACACTATTACAATACAAACATCTCTCTACACTATTACAATACAAACATCTCTCTACACTATTACAATACAAACATCTCTCCGCAATATTACAATACAAACATCTCTCCACAATATTACAATACAAACATCTCTCTACACTATTACAATACAAACATCTCTCTACATTATTACAATACAAACATCTCCCTACACTGTCACAATACAAACATCTCCCTACACTGTCACAATACAAACATCTCCCTACACTGTCACAATACAAACATCTCCCTACACTAAAAATAAACAGGACAATTTTAGTCCCTTCTCTGATTGATCAAACATTAACCAACAGGATGTGGGATATTTCCAGCTCATCACAGGTGTTATGGACTAACCTGGCTATACAGACCAAATACATATTTTCCAATACTCAGTTACACTTTTCATTGAGGAAGTACATTTTAGTCACTTAGCAGATGCTCTTATCCAGAGCAACTAGGGTTAAGTGCCTTTTTCAAGGGCACATCGACAGGTTTTTCACCTAGTAAGCTCAAGGATTCAAACCAGCAACCTTTCAGTTACTGGCCAACACTCTTAATCACTAGGCTACCGGCCTGTGGCATTGTGTTGTGTGGCAAAACTTCACATTTTAGAGTGGCCTTTTATTGCCCCCAGCACAAGGTGCACCTGCGTAACGATCATGCTGTTTTATCAGTTCTTGATATGCCACACCTGTCAGGTGGATGTATTCTCTTGGCAAAGGAGAAATGCTCACTAACAGGGATGTAAACTAATTTGTGCACAAAACGTGAGAGAAACAAGCTTTTTGTGCATATGGAACATTTCTGGGATCTTTAATTTCAGCTCATGAAACATGGGACCGACACTTCACATTTTGCGTTTATATTTTTGTTCAGTGTACATACAGGAGGACAACACAAAACCTTAGAACAAGCATGGTCTGTTTTGACCAAACTTCAATAGCTTCAGGGTTGTACTAGCGCATCAGCTGTCACTGTGTGATGTGCTTGTAGGGGCTTACCACTGCACAGGTACCCTTTTCACTTCCAGGCAGAAAATGACACATTCAATAAACTCAAGTATCTTGGTCAAGTGTCAATGGCATCAAACACACCTGACAAGTGACTGAAGTCTTCCGCGCGAACATCGAAATCAACCATAATATTTTATAATTTCCAAATCGTTATCTCTGTTTTGAAACCATAGCTTTGATACGTTGAACCACTGCCTTGCTGGCATGCTTTGGCACTGTGAAAAACAGGAAGTGAAAATGTATGTCGAGGGTTGTGGGACTTACGGTTAGATGGGGATGAGGAAATCTAATCTGTGAGATGACATTAACAGAGAGTGTCAACGAGCCTGTGTGTGTCTAAGCCCTCTAGCAGACAGTGGTGGCTAGGGTTACCAACCGTAATTCTGACGGTGAAAGGGACACAATCAGCCTACTTAATCTCAAAGAGCTAGTCTCTTAAAGAAAAGAAAGATGATCTGTCTCCGTTCTACTGCATAAAACAAACGTACATGTGACTTATCTTAAAATGGAAGCAAACGTACATTCAATTAAAAACGCAGATTGGAGAGATCATAAAGAAAGCCTGAATACCATTTTCCCCTAATAAATAAAAGCAGTTTGTTTCTCCTCAAAAATCCCAGCCTTATAAAACTACCTGTCTTGAAAGACACAAACCCAGGCAGCACATTTTTAAGAATTAGCATCACAAAGAAGTTAAATGTCTCTCTTTGCAATAAACCCCTCCTAAAATGGCCTGCAATTTCACTGGTGATGATAAACAGGGGGGAGAAAGACAACAGAGGCCTTGTGGGTAAGACAAGCCCTTACTGTACATTACAGCCATTAGCATCCCTGAAGGATCCTTTTGGATGAACGATGGGGAAACAGAGCATTGTGGTGGCTGTGCTATGCATGAGTGGCTTATTAAAGAATACCCAAAGAGCCTCCCAGTCCCTCCTCTCCTCCAGTCTAGTCTGACTAACCCAGTCTTCCTGTCCTCCCCAAGAGGACCCCACATTAGTGCTCCCACCTGTTTGTCTGGGGACTCCCTGGACACAATAGGTCATGAAATGCAATCTCTCTTTCTCACCACACAAAAGGAAAGAGAGCAGATGAACTGCAAGCTAAATGACCTTCACGTTTGGATAGTCCCCAGAATCGCTCTACCATTAAAATAAACCATGCAAATACTATATTTTACAACTACATGAGACCAAAGAGGATTACTTAAATGTAGAACAAACACAAAGGGTAAATGAAAAGTGTTAGAACTGGGTGGATAGTGGATATTTCCTTGGAAGACTTTTATTGCTCTTCTGTGATAACTGTGTAACACAGGGCAAAGAAATCCTGCTTAATGTTTGTACTCACTATCTGGAAGTCTTGTCTCCCAACCAGCTGTGTACACGTTGACTGTCACTGTTTTTTTCCACAGGGAACCAAATCCATGAGAACCATCAGAGGAGAAGAGAGGGGGAAACATACTGGAGCTGAAGAGGAGAAGAGAGGGGGAGACATCCTGGAGCTGAAGAAGGGAGAAGAGAGGGGGAGACATACTGGAGCTGAAGAAGGGAGAAGAGAAGGGGAGACATACTGGAGCTGAAGAGGAGAAGAGAGGGGGAGACATACTGGAGCTGAAGAAGGGAGAAGAGAGGGGGAGACATACTGGAGCTGAAGAGGAGAAGAGAGGGGGAGACATACTGGAGCTGAAGAAGGGAGAAGAGAGCGGGAAACATACTGGAGCTGAAGAGGGGAGAAGAGAGGGGGAAACATACTGGAGCTGAAGAAGGGAGAAGAGAGGGGGAAACATACTGGAGCTGAAGAAGGGAGAAGAGAGGGGGAAACATACTGGAGCTGAAGAGGAGAAGAGAGGGGGAAACATACTGGAGCTGAAGAGGAGAAGAGAGGGGGAAACACTGGAGCTGAAGAAGGGAGAAGAGAGGGGGAAACATACTGGAGCTGAAGAGGAGAAGAGAGGGGGAGACATACTGGAGCTGAAGAGGAGAAGAGAGGGGGAAACATACTGGAGCTGAAGAGGAGAAGAGAGGGGGAAACATACTGGAGCTGAAGAGGAGAAGAGAGGGGGAAACATACTGGAGCTGAAGAGAAGAGAGGGGGAAACACTGGAGCTGAAGAGGAGAAGAGAGGGGGAGACATACTGGAGCTGAAGAGGAGAAGAGAGGGGGAAACATACTGGAGCTGAAGAAGGGAGAAGAGAGGGGGAAACATACTGGAGCTGAAGAGGAGAAGAGAGGGGGAGACATACTGGAGCTGAAGAGGAGAAGAGAGGGGGAAACATACTGGAGCTGAAGAGGAGAAGAGAGGGGGAAACATACTGGAGCTGAAGAGGAGAAGAGAGGGGGAAACATACTGGAGCTGAAGAAGGGAGAAGAGAGGGGGAAACATACTGGAGCTGAAGAGGAGAAGAGAGGGGGAAACATACTGGAGCTGAAGAGGAGAAGAGAGGGGGAAACATACTGGAGCTGAAGAAGGGAGAAGAGAGGGGGAAACATACTGGAGCTGAAGAGGAGAAGAGAGGGGGAGACATACTGGAGCTGAAGAGGAGAAGAGAGGGGGAGACATACTGGAGCTGAAGATGAGAAGAGAGGGGGAAATACTGGAGCTGAAGAGGAGAAGAGAGGGGGAAACATACTGGAGCTGAAGAAGGGAGAAGAGAGGGGGAAACATACTGGAGCTGAAGAGGAGAAGAGAGGGGGAAACATACTGGAGCTGAAGAAGGGAGAAGAGAGGGGGAAACATACTGGAGCTGAAGAGGAGAAGAGAGGGGGAGACATACTGGAGCTGAAGAGTAGAAGAGATTTGAAAGCATGCTCTAATGAGCTGATAGTCATAGAGAATATGAACATTGTTTTTAAATTGTATTCACTAATCTGTTCCCTCAATGATGAGTATGATTTCCAATGAATTTTTAAAGTGTATATTACCTATGATAAAAAAGACCTGAAACTTGACACTCACTTGAGAGTCACTCTAGGAAGCTCCTTTTAGAGGCCCTTAGCTGCAGGCCTGTCACCTGGCTGGTATTGATTGACAGGTGTAGGCTGCGGTGCAAGTGTGGCTCGGTGGTCGTGTGTCTTGGGGCCTTGGAGCGTGGCTCAGCGTGGCTCAACATTGTTCTCAGCAGATCTTAGATCACCCAGAGCCAGGCCAGAGACTCAGTGGGGAGTCCCGGCTCCACACCATACCAGGCTCTCCAACCCACCAGGCCCCAGGCCACAGTTTGTATCGACTCGACAGGCCTGACAGCCCAGGATGGGACAGTGAAGAAGGGGGGCTTTGGAGTACACAGGTCTGTGGAGCATAATCCAGATTTCACTGGGAGGTTGGGTAGGGACTGTATGGAAGAAACACTGCATGAGTTCAAGTCCATAAAATATGTCTGATGGATTATAGAATTAAAGAGGTGTTTGCTCCCTTGCTATTTATTCTTTCATCACTAAAATTGCAAAAACAAAAAAACATAGCAAATGACAAGTTATACATTTGCTAATTATAGAGCACAGACTTTACTGTAGAGACACTAAAACTAAAGGGACAATAAAGTTACTTTGCTAATGTGTCCCATCCTCCCCTTCAGACATTACCACCTTAGGTCCATTAGACAACAACACTAAAACAGCATGTTATTAAGGCTGCAAAACAAACATCAATACCCGTAGTGGTGGAAACGAGACAGATTTACATCTTCTATAAGAACGTTATGGAAGATGCACATGCGCATGAGTGTGAATTAAAAAGTGTGTATTCATCTTATTCTATCACACTGGACAGTGGCATGGAGACACACTCCAAAAGCCTGTCTGTCAAAGAGCCACATGGGCAGATTAGGGGCAGCCCCACTCAGCCTGTGGAGATTGTGTTTCACCATGTTTCACCCCAGTCTTCCTGTGGTTCTGTGTTGTGAAGCAGAAAGCCACTACTGGGAGGCACAGTGGAAGAGATCAATTCTACACATTCCTGCCACCTGAGATTCAAGTGTTTCTGTAATGCTGCACAGCTCAATCAATACTTAACAAAACCTAGAAGGGCTGTTGCCTGCTGCACGCCTGGGGGAAAAGGCCCTCATCCACCACACATCACTAGGACTACTCACTGAGGGTTTGTTACACAACTAAAAGCATGTGACTATTTCATTATTTCTCCTTATTGCATCCTTTTCTCTCTCCTTTGATTACACAAGGGGAGCTGCTCCATATGCTTATCCCACCATTTTCCATTCTCCTAAATCCCTGGCTAGGCTCTCGAGTTAAGGCTGGGTTATTTTTGTATGATTATGTAATTAGCAATCATTGATGGTTTGCTCCCTAGTATCTGGGCTCTCAAGTCTCTCTGAAGATTTGATCTTTCTTTAAATAGCGGAATTAAAATGATATATACATTAAAAGGAGATATTCCAGATTTTTTTTTATTTTAATTTTCGACACATTTCCCTTGGTGCATTGCAGCATTTCAGAGCTTTGGACTGTCATCAAGAACATAGACTATACCCTACTGCAATCAGAGTAGTTTATCCACCTTGAGGCTGAGTGAAAACAAGCACACTGTATCACATCAAACACTTCATTACCACTACATGCACAACAGTGATACAGTGAACTATAGCCACACACTATAGGCATATAACTCATATTTGAAGCTCCACCAGTTCAAAGTTTGATTGAATTTAAGTAATTCCAGCTCTTAAAATAAAAATATCCATCCACTATTACATGCATTTGAAAATTGTATCTATTATTTTTCATGAAGAATTATGAATTATTTAATATGGTTGAAATAAACAAATTAAACAAACAAATTGTTCTCTTTGTCATGGTAATTTTACCATTATTATTATTGCTATTATTATTATTAGTTCATTATAGTTTATTATAATCATTATTATTATTGCTATTATTATTATTAGTTCATTATAGTTTATTATAATCACTATTATAATGTTTTTAATATGGTGCTTCTGGATGGAGATTGAACCAACTATAGTTATAGTATAAAATATATTATGAAATTCGTGTTAATAAATCTTAACTTTTTTCCTGCATAGTTTTACAGGCCCACTTAAGGTTACAAACGAAATATGAAATAACTTCCATTCTACATCAAAGTGTATGGAGCTAAATCTACGACTGATTCAATGGGCATATCAGGTATCATTAGTCAAACTATAATTATAAACTGCTATATCAATAAATGTCACATTTAAAAGACAAAAAAATCCGATATTATCCTACACTTAATTTTTCTTGTTTTCTTTTCACTAACCAAATCACGGAGCACCGAGATCAGAGCATATTTGTATTATTTTGAGTCAATAAACAGAGGACGGAGTCAGGTATTCCGACTCTAATAAAACAATCCGGAAGTTGATGCACTGTACAAACAACGCTCTATCGGGGGACCAGATGTGACTGTCAAAGGGAAAACAGGCACGGAGTGCGGGAATCTCATCGTCGGTCCCGCACCGGGCTCTCTGCAAGGATCATTTAGCATCGAGATCTTGTAAATATTGGGGAATTTAGCCAGCTATAAAATCCCGAAGAGGGAGAGGGTGGGGGGGGGGGGGGGGAAGCGGCGAGGGAGAGAGGATGCGGATCTCAAATGAACAGGTCCTGTATTGCAGGATGTGCAATGGTGTGTTAAATTAAATGCAGCTGTTGAAAAGCAAAAGGGGAAAATATGCCTCCAATGTCATCAACCGTTCCATCAACTGTCCACGTGGTCTTTCTGGCGATATGTCCCCTGCTCTAGTTGTGTGAGGCGTTACACAGAAAGTAACAATGCAGCCTGTTTTAGCACACTAGTTCAAAACAACAATTCATATTTTCTATCATCAAATATCCAAATACTATGCGTCATGACACATGGTACGCCTGAATTGGCTAATTTAGCGACAGTTTTAGAATTTTGTTAATTATTTTTAATTTCGAACGAAACGTGGTCTGCAATCTGCATAGGCATACAGCCCGGACACCTCAATTATTCCCATTCACTTCGTATCTAATTTCACTTTGGTGAAACATGGATTAAAATGTAAAATGAGTGACAGAGAGAGTTACCCTGGCCTAGACAGTGACGACGAGTCTTCTAAATCTATCACATCAAGCCTTTGAAAGACAGGGGGTTTCGGACCGGTCGATTCTTTAATTAAAGATTCAAAGGACTGACAACAGCAGGAATGATGAACTAAGAAATGTGACTTCTGCTATCGCATATTTTTTTATGACCGATCAACACAACCCAGGTGTCCTCATTGATTACGTCTACATCCGAACTCAGATTGTTTGACACAATCATGCAAATCACTTTTAAATCACTTTAGAAAGAATAGGTTGCTTCACAACAAGTGCCAGTCGAAAATGAGAGGGGAGATAAATTAATTGACCATTGACAAGTGTTATAGATCCATGATAAAGTATTATTTCATAAGTGCAAGTATGCCTGTTTAAACTCAAATTTAAAAGTTCAATCCACACAAAAAAATATATGTTCCTTCAAATAACATGAGAAGACCACATTTCAAAAGTGAAAACCCTTCAGTTATTCCAAACCCCCCCATTATCTCCAATCATAAAGCATACAACATGGAAAAAAACTAGAGAATGAAGAGACACACACTCATGATTTTCTTTTGGAAAACGGATGTATTTGAATAATAGAGTAAAGAATGACAGCATCTTAGTTGTTAGTAGGTATTAAAGTGTAGAGAAACTGGACCCATAAAGATCTTCCAACTTTCCAGGAAAGTGCATGTAACAGTCCGAAGGTTGTCAAACCTAATATATATTTATATTTATAAAAACACTATCATTTGTCCCCTAGCCAAGATGGACTTTGTCTTATGAGCTTTATATGTACATTTTGTTGTGATGGAATTTCTAGTTCCCACGTCTCACATTATTTACATAGACGTCAACACATATGTTGCACTTGATGTCAATGAGGATGCTGAGGACATAGCAGCAATGTGGAAATCCAGCAGATGACCTATAGGAGAATCCCACCCACATGATTGGCTCTCTTCTCAGTTCAAACCCGGAAGCGAACCTCCCCGAATTCATCATCTCCTCTAACAATACAACTGTTTTGTGTTAAACTTTACACCAAAAAGCAACAAAACAAAAAAGATCAAGAAGAAAAAAATGGAACTATGGAAGAAAGAAAAAAAGTACAATACATAGAATAACATGAATAAACAAAACAGGTTAGGCCTACTGTAACTCTAAATAAACACTTGAAATGATCGAATGCTTGCTTTTTCCTTAAATAAAGATCAACAGCGGTTGATAAGGAAAGGACTACAGTGTAATCATAGTCCCTTGCCTGAAGTCTCAATGATTCTTTTCATGGGGGAACGTTAATACACATCTGTTAGACCATCTAGAGTAGATCAGTGTACATTATTTACAGCCATTCTGTTTCACTTATTACAGATCTAATGCATCACATGAACATCAACAGTTGTGTTATATCTATATACTACAGACAAAAATAACTTAATGCCAAGGTAAAGATATGCTAAAGTTTCAAAAACTTACTTTCAGCTCATACCCATTCTGGCTGTAGAACAGAAAAAAACTAACTGTTAATGCTTCCACTTGGTTCCGAGCAAGGTTATAATCACTAATAAATAAGCTCCTTAAAACTATAACATGTTGTACATTGTACAAAAAGGCAAGTTCTCTTCACACTTATGTTGGTAAAGTTTCAAGGCAAGCCAAAGCCAAGTCACTCTTTGTCTTTGCCCTGTTCTCTTTCTCTTTTCTCTCACTGTGTGTGTGTGTGTGTGTGTGTGTGTGTGTGTGTGTGTGTGTGTGTGTGTGTGTGTGTGTGTGTGTGTGTGTGTGTGTGTGTGTGTGTGTGTGTGTGTGTGTGTGTGTGTGTGTGTGTGTTTATTGTACATATGAGAGGGAAAAAGTATCTAGTTGGTGGCAATCTCTTTGTTGTCCTCCATGAAACGTGTGAATCGGAAGTGGGTCCCGTTCTCGGCGTTGGCCATTTTCTCCAGGCCAGCCAGAGCGGCACTGGATTCTGTACTGTGCAGCTTCTCCAGGTTGCCTGTGAGGCCGCCCACTGGTGAGCTGCCACCGTTCCCCATGCTCCCCGACAGAGACGGCAGGCCTCCGTTCTGGATGACAGAGATCTCGTTGGTCTTCATGGCCAGGCCGCTGGAGAAGGCTGCAGCGTACTGGTTCCAGAAACTAGCCGGATCTCCGTTGCCCACCCTAGACGCCATGTCCTTCTGGAAGATCTCTGGGAACTTGACAGGGTTGGTGCCCAGGAAGGCCATGGAGCCGTCTACAGAGAGCCGGCGGCCGCGTCTGGCAGGGGCGCTGTTCCACATGTGTGTGCCCATATGAACCTGGAGAGAGAAACAGAGATACAGACAGAGGGAGAGAGAGAGAGAGGACGCAAATTAGAAATATTTCAAATTTGGCCATGACAAAGGCACATAGTAACAGATGATGCAGTGGGAAAAAAGAAAATAATTAAACAGCAAGTTAGTATTAAAATAGTTCAGCACCCTGGGTGCAGCAGGAGGATTGGTGCAGTGAGCTGTGAACGGCGTGGGGACGTGGGCATGGTGTAACCATTTTATTATGGCTAGGATGAAATACTGCATTTAATCTGAAACCTTCATTCAAACATCTCATGAGGGAGACCCTTTTGCTTTGGTTCAAATTGCAGTGCCCACTCTCATTGCCCTGGCCAGTATTACATCTGACGTTTACCCCTGCTATGCCCTTTCCCAACGAGGACAATGTATTTTTCTTCTTCTTTTGATCCTGAAAGGATGAGTCTTTTTAAATCAATGTAGAAACATGGAGGTGTCAGATACACAACTGATTGTGTTGTCTAGAGTGTGTTTTTATTAAAATAATGTATAATTTATATAGCAAGTGATATTTTAAAATACATTGTTAGATATGTGCTCTAGATAACACATTTTAAAATATCACTTGCTAGCAATTATACATTATTTTAATAAAAACACACTACAAAATCATAGCATCAGCAAAATGTGAAATCTTGCTACAAATAATAAGGGTATTGTTTTTTATATCAACAAGGGTGTAAACTATAACTAGTGCTGATTACCCGGTAATTGCAATCTGGTTATACATTTGACAATGCTTCCTAAATATTACGCCTCTCTACGTTTCGCCCCCTTGATTTCTCACAGTTGAGTGGTGTGATCACATTTGGCCCTTCATTTCCTGTTTATCTCTTAGGGGCCTTTTCCTACTGATCAAAGGGAAACTGGGATTTTCAAGGGGTAAACTCTGGAAAACTGAGGATGGTTGCCTCTGGTTGCCTCTAGTAACTGTAGTTAATGCTGTTAACTGAACCATTCCCAGCTGTGCTCTGCTGATCACATTCTCAGGTTTCTACCCAATAATCATATTAATGGGGTGATTCAACCTTTCCGCTGAGCTGGTTCTTTCATCAATTATAGAACATTACTGCCTCCGAATGGCACTGACATAACACACTTCAATTTGTTGCTCAAAGTTATGGACCAAAATTCTGGTGATTTTTATACTCCTCCTATAGATATTCATGAATAAATATGTGGACATTTTCCAATTCCATTCATAATGTTTTTAAATATACAATTGCCCTGAGATTTTGAATATGTGTGTATTTTAAACATTGCATTCATAATGTTTATAATCTTACAATTACCTTGAGATTTCCTTTGGTGGTGAAAGCCCGACCACAGATGTGGCAGGCGAAGGGCTTCTCCCCAGTGTGGGTCCTCTCGTGTATCTGCAGAGCGCTGGAGGAGGAGAAGGTCTTCCCACAAGTGTTGCAGTAGTGCTGCTTGGGTGTCCGGCGTGGAGGGGCAGAGGCCGAGAGCACTGGGGATGTAGAGGCCGAGGTGGTCACCAGGCCGTGGGGCATGTTGCTGGGCATGTCCTTATGGCGATCTCGGTCCTGGTGGTCCCTGTGGTGGTCCCTGTGGTGGTCCCTGTGGTGGTCCTGGTGGTGGTGGAGGCCATGGAGGAAGCCATTGACCTCTGATTTGATCATGGAGGACAGGGAGTTCACAGAGAGGAGGGAGGGGGTCGGACTGGAGGAGAGGCTGGTGTTAGAGGGTTCGAAGAGCTGCGAGGGCAAGTCCCTCATCTGGTGGGTGAGCATGTGCTGCTTCAGGTTGCCCTTGGTCGAGAAGCCCCGGTTACAGGCTGTGCAAATGAACGGTCTCTCTTTGGTATGGCTTCGGTAGTGGATGTCCAAGGCACTCTGACATGCAAACGTTTTCCCACAGATGTCACAGGCCGTGTTCTTGAACGTGCCGCGCTCACGGAATGGGAAGAGCATGCCCAGTGGGTCTTTAGACGGGTTGCAGGATGTCAGGTCCAGGGCCCCGATGCTAGAAGGGTGATGCTGCATGAGGCTGGCACTGATGTGATCCAGGGACATAGCCCTCTGGTTCCTCTCCTGTCTCTCCTGCCTCTCCTGTCTTTCCTCCAAGCTGGGGGATTTACGTTGATGTTGGGGGTGCCCATTGGTGGGGGATGGGGGCTGCATGGAAGAGGTAGATTCTGACATTGCTGGACTCCCAGCACTCGGGCTCTCGATGTCCCCACCCAGGGATGAGGAGTCGTTAGTGAGGCAGTCCCCTTCCATTGAACCTCCGTTCCCCATGGCCTTCATTCTGCTGGCCTGCAGCTCCTCTACCAGCCTCTGGTGGGGGTTATGGTGGCTGTGATGCTGATTGTCATGGTGGCTGTTAAGCTGATTGTTATGGTGGTTGTTGTGGTGGATTCTATAGTCAATATCATGGTGGGTATTGTGGTAGGCATTGTGATGGGCATGATGATTTTTCACCTGCCCGTCCTGGACGACCATCTCGGAGTGAGAGGGGGAATTGCACAGGCTGTTTTGGGAGGCGTCAGCTGACTGAGGGGTGTCTGAGACGCTGCTGTCAGGGCCATCTTCCATCCCTTCCACTCCCTCCATCCCCTCCATATCATCATCAGAGAAGTTGTCCAGGTCATCGAAGTTCTCATCGAAGTTCCTCTCATCGAAGGAGCCTGTGTCGGAGCCCATGGACTCAGGGTAGCTGTCTGGCAGTGGGGTGTTTGGGATCTGCCCTCCCATGTGCATGCGGATGTGCTGCTGCAGGACCACCGCATTGGTGAACTTCTTCTGACAGATGGGGCAGGAGTGATGGACCCTGAGTGGAGGCATGGCCCGGTGGACGGTGTAGTGGGTCTTCAGGTTCCCTTTGGTGGTGAAGGCTCTGCCACACACTTTACACTTGAAGGGCCTCTCTCCAGTGTGAGTACGGTAGTGCATTTTCAGAGCGCTCTGACAGCTGAGGACACGGTGGCAGATGACACACTCATTGGGGTCCGTCAACTTCCTGTCGATGTTCTCCACCAGCTGCTGCAGCTTGGACGTCTCCGACCCCTGGAGCGGGTCCAAGAGGCCCCCGAACGGGAACTTAGCCTTGAACTGCTCAGACATGAGGGGCATGAGAGGGTTGGTCATCATAGGTGGGCTGTTGGAGGTTGTGTATTCTGTGTTGCGCTCAGACTCAGAACTCACGCTCGCCATGAAGCTCGACGAGTGACTGCCCTCTTCAGTTTTCCCGTTTGACGTAGGCAGGGCCGCAGCTTCTTCAGACAACCCGTCGTTGCTTTTTATTGATGGTTCAGCAGCGTCACGACCGGAGTCAGTCTTTGTAGAAATGGAGGGGCTGGTTATGGCTACCGAATGATCCTCTTTTTTAATGAATGGCGGCAGGCTGGGCATGGTTGGTGGGAGCAGCATGCCCACTGACGAGGTCAGAGTGGAGAGAACAGGTTTGCTGTCCAGCCAGCTGGTCACAGGCTTCTCTGGAGGCATTGACATACCATATGGAATGCCGGTGCTCGTTGGAATATTGTCTAAATGCTCGGGGACAGGGTATGGGTTCATCTGAACATGTGGATACTTCTCTTTATGACGCTGGAAGTGGACCTTCAAATTACCGCGGGTGGAGAAGCGATTGCCACAGATGTTACACTTGTACGGCCTCTCACCTGTGTGAGATCGCAGGTGGATCTGCAAGGCACTGTCACTCCCGAACACCTTGGCACAAAATCTGCACTTATGCTTGAAGAACGCCTCCTCTGAGCTGCTCTTGGGTTCAAATGAAGTTACGTTTGGTGACTTGCCTTTCCTCTGGGCCAGCGCAGCCAGAGAGTTGAGGTCCTCCACTGTGGTGCCAAAACTGGGCAGGGAGCTGGAAAATAGGTGGTTTCCAGATGGGGCCTGAGGTAGATGTGGATTAGTTACAGGGTTCAACAGGCTACCTATCCCAAAGGCTGGCATGGATGACTTAGTGTGTGATGGGTTACTGAGCTGAGAGTGGAGGTTGCTGCTGATCGCATGTATTGGCCTCTTGTCAGAGGACGACTGGACGTTGTTGACTGTGGACGGCCCCGGTAAGCTGATGCTCTGAGATGATTCACCGCTGCTGGGGTTGTTGCTCTGAGGTAGCTGCGCCCTTTCAGCCAGCTGCTTCAGGCTGCTGATGCTGGCAGACTGGCTGGCCAGGCTCTGTGCTAAGCCCGCAGCTGCAGCCAGCTGCTGTGAGAGATGGGAGCTGAGCGTGGTCAGTGGGTTGGCTGACGGCCCCAACGAGCCTCCTGGTGTGGAGATGCTGGGGGGCACCTGCATTTCAGGGGACTGGGAGGCCAGTAGCAGGATCTGGTGACGGATCTGTTCAATGAGCTGCAGCTGGTGGATCTGTTGCTGCTGCAGGCCCAGGAGTTGCTCCATCAGGGCCGGCACTGCCACCCTGGGGCCCCCGGACCCGGACCCAGAGGAGCGCTGTGTCTCCTGGGTGAACTGGGCAACAGCCACTTTGGTGCTCTGCAGGTTTTCAATGATGACGTTGCTGTTGATCATAGAGATGCTCCCCAGGTCAGTCAGGTTGCCGAGCGGAGGTAGCTGAGGGGCAGAGACGGTTGAGGTGCCCGGTGCTGGTCCGGAGCTGTTCCTGCTGGAGCTGTGGCCATTACCCTCACCCGTATTCATGTTACTGCCTCCCTCCATGTGGCTGCTGCCTCCATCATTGTCGTGACCAGGATGAACGTTGATTCCGGAAACGTCGACGTCCATGGATTCTTCTTTGTCGAGAGTGTTATGCTCCAAAAGGTCACTGCACTCTGCTTGATCAGTGTTATTAACCGTGTCATTCATCTGCTCATCAGGATTATGTGGAGGGGAGCCAGGCGAGAAGGTTCCGGAAGGGGAGGCAGGATTCTCATTCACTATCAGAACTAATTGATTCTTAGTGCAGTTCTTCTGGTGTTGTTCAAGATCTGATAGTTCAAAGAACTCAGCACAACATCTGCTACAGACATGGGCATCTGACCCCTTGCAGGGGGGGTCTTCCTCCGAGCAGGGCTCTTCTGTGTCCCCTGAAAAACACAGGAGGGGGAAACAGAGGATTAGTGATTAGAAATGTTTTGCAGCTGAAGAAGCATTTTTATCTATTCAAATTATTTTGTTGTTCATCTTAAATTAATCAGTTTTACACTTATCCACTTGATACGTTCACAAAAAACAACCATCAAAAAAGCTACAAAAAAACAAAAAAAAAGAGTGAAAAAGACCCCTTTTAATGTGGTGGCTCTGAGAAACAGGATAAGAAAAGAATGGAAATCAATAATAAGTGATCTTTGAAGATGTACATCTGGTTTCATCAATCCAACCATCTTTTAAGTAATCATTTCTATAGATAATCCATCAACATATAAAATACTATGAAGTGAGGACATTGGGGCTTAATGACATTTCATAGAGAAGCATTGATTTCCAATATTTCATACTCCTCAATGTCTACATGTCCACTGAGCGCAAATCAACCATTTGAAGGACTTATTAGACTTTCAATTTGCTGTCAACTTTGCTCATTTTCAACTCGACTACAGGCATCTTGGACAGGTTATCCCTGTCACTAAGCTCATTTTCAACTCGACTACAGGCATCTTGGACAGGTTATCCCTGTCACTAAGCTCATTTTCAACTCGACTACAGGCATCTTGGACAGGTTATCCCTGTCACTAAGCTCATTTTCAACTCGACTACAGGCATCTTGGACAGGTTATCCCTGTCACTAAGCTCATTTGTATCCAGTCAGGCGGCAATCGGAATCTGACAGCCACAATAAACAGAGCCTTTGGATTCCAGATCGTTCTCTCTAGCCACTCGGACACTCAACAAAGACAGTGCAAAATTATATATGCCATTATTGTACTGATATCACTAAGAATAATACATTTTGTTTTTACTAAAATATCTGTAATGTTTACATAACACATATTTTTATAAATATGTTATGTATATCCAATAAATTACATTAAATAAATAAAACACATTTTAGTACCTAATATAAAATGAAGAGTAAAACATAACGTATAAAACTTTGTATAAAAATTTGTAGTGATATAAATATGTAGGTATCACAGTGCTATATATATATATACTTTTTAGGGAAAAATAAAATAAAAACATAACTACAAATGGTTCAAGAAAATGAGTCAAGAACTATGAGTGGAGCTGCTGTCATATATATTAGAATGAACGGCTTGCTGCCCAAAACCAAGCAACTGGCCACACCAGTTTAAGCAACAGGCAATTCAATACCAGCCAATAAGAATATGCAAAATGAATAATTGTCTTTTAAATGTGCATAGAAACTGGTCTTGGTTATGCAATTTCCATTCAACAAACACAGGGGTCAGTGTGAAAAGAACAAAAGGCGAGGAACAACCCTGTGCCACTGCTGTGCTCCAGACTTCCTCATTCTATCTTCTTTCTGTCAAACCCAAATCTCACTGTTTAACATACAAGTTGATTTACAAATTGCAATTCTCTATGAATCCCTTTCATTGTGGGCCCCGGCGATCTACATTTTCATCACGGGTGGAAAGGGAGGAGGGTTAATTTGAAAATGAAACCCAGAGAGAGAGAGAGAGATAGAGAGAGATAGAGAGCGAGAGAGAGAGAGATGAGTGCGGCCCTGCCCCACTGAGACAGGATGGCTTCCCATTGTTCACACAGCATGGGAGTGGCGGGCTCGTCGGCACGGCCTGGCCTGGCCTGCTCATCTTGGCCAACTCAAAGCAGATCCTGTTTAATTCAGGGATTATCTCCCTCAATGTTTCTCTGCTCTGGGACATCAGATAACGCAAAGTTGCCATGACAGTAAAACCTAGACTCACACCACTCTAACCATGCAAACGGAGAAGACTCGCTCCAACTTTAATGGTAACTTTTTAATATCAACCATGCAGCCTCCCCTGAACGCGTCAGTAATGAAAAATGTGTTTGATTTACCTCGTGGGAAGGAAGAGTAGCTTTGTTTGGTAATGGTTGACCATGTGAACAAATTAAAGTAGATTTTATGTAAGAGGAAATACATCAACTTGCACAATGTCCTGAATAAACTGCTGTAGAAAACACTAATGTAGCTAAAGAAAAATGTGAGAAAACTATCCAAAGTCAACAACAAAATGAAACCGCTCTTGAACCGCCCTTCAAGAACTTACCTAGAGGTTACAGGAGCAAACTTTTGCAAACATACAAAAGTGCACTATCAAAGCAAAAATGTAAACATCAAGTTCATAGCGGTAATTCTTATTCTCTTACTAGATTAAAGTGTACTGGAGTGTAGTGATGACACACGTTGAAGCCGCAAGCTACTATTTCCACATATCATTAATAAAAAATGTAAAAAGGATTTAAGATTCCATACATCCAAACGTTTGTTTAAACTGTCCAATGTAATCTGTAGGAAACCACTAAGAACAAGTGACTAGCTCAAGTTTCTTCCGAGACCTGTGGATAACTTATTTAGTTAGCCAGTCAGTAATAACTATCTTTCAATGTAACATTCTCTCATTCATCAAGTGAATGGAAACTGGACATTGTGGATTGTATCACATTGTGGATTCTATCTAAACATTATCATGTTTAGCGACCAAAATAACTATATCCAAAACCACAGAGAAAAAGAAATCAAAGAGCATATGCTCGAATGTAACGCTGTTATCAACTTCTCATAACATTCACTGAAACCACAATATATATGTCCCTAATAATAACAACGTACTTGTAACAGGCTAGGATTTGACCAACCAAGGGGTAAATTCCCCTTCTAAATCTCAAAGTGTTACTCTCAACACCCAGCACACCCCACCCCACCCCCTTCCTTCGTAAATACTCAGTGATTGTAAAGCAAATAGTGGTCCAATTAAAACAATCAAATTATTCCATCTCAAATGTGCTCTTTCACAAGAAACTATTTCCATACCACCACCTTGACTATTAAAAAGGTAAAACATCTCAGAAGCATGGAGTATTTGAAAGTCTTAAATCTATAATCATGTACTGACTTGTAATCATGTTTGTTTACATAAGTAGACATGCACTTAAAAAGAGATGATATTGAATATCCTTGTTCATCTTATGCCTTTATGAATAAAGAAAATGAATACTATGAAAATAACGCCAACAAATGAGAACAGCCACAATACACACAACACCCAAATGTCTACAGCAACAGTGCATAAATTAGTCAATGTTTAAAAAAATAGCTGAGGATTATCTCTGAATAGAAATAATGCATTACTCTGTATAAAAAGGATGTCCTAAAACAGCTAAATCTCAACATCATCATCATGCTACAAGGAGTCACCAGAGCACAGGCCTTCAGGGAGGCAGAAGAGACACATGCCAAAACAGAAAGCCTCTGATACAAAGGACAGAAGAGAGTAAATAATAAGTGATATAGAAATGTGGAATAGTAGAAAAGATGACAGAGTAGCTTTTTGAGAGTTCCTACGTTACTTTGTAGGGACGCTGGCTTCAATTCTCTTGACACTTGTGAATTCAGTAGAATGTCTGATGCCTGATGTCTGATGCATGCCTGAGCTAACCCACCTCCTCTCCAGCCCTCACACTGCTGGCCTCACTGGAAACATCCCAGTGAACACTAGATGGGGTTCCACTATAGCTGCCGTTTGCCGGATGGACAAGCCCCAGCCTTAGCAGCTCTGCCCTGATGACATGCTTAAAGCATAAAGGGGAGGAGAAGGGAGAAAAGCAAGCAAGTCCTTCAGCCGGGATACATCTCAGCCTTCCACTTTATAAACATTGGCAAAATGACAAGTGACTGAATCCCTGTTGTTTGTGGGGTACAACAGTGCGAAGGGCCGGAGACCGCCCTGCCGATCTCCCTCTGGGAGGGGCTACTCTTGCAGGGTGGAAGTGGATGGCGGTCACATTGATAAGACTCCCCCATCACAAATATAGGACAGAGTCCCTGTTAGGCCCCTGTGGCTCTGATCAGCGGGGTCAATGACGAGGTACAGGAGGACACACTGCGGCATGAACTCTCGTCAACTTCACACAGGGAGACACAGGGGGACCCTGGCAAAGGTTAAAACAGCTGAACATCCCACCCGAGAACTCTCCCTCTCTCTCGGAGAGATGAGAGACAGACAGACAGCCTTGACTTTCAACCTCATACACTAACTACCCAGCGGCAAAATGCCCTCAGCATCTCCTTAAAATGTATTCAGAATGTTAGCCTCCCTCTTTATATTTTGCAGAGACTCTTGAGGACTTTCCAGTTCCACACAAACAGGAGATCTCTCAGTCATGAGCACACATTCTAGAATTATCAACCCATTACCAGAAATACAAGTATTCCATGTCACTAACCCATAATTACAGGTATTGTATTTTCAGCTTGTTTAATGCATGATGCATTTGGGTTATTTATTGTGAAACTCAGTAGGCACCAGTCTGCTGACAGAGAATGACTAAAGTTACTATTCACTACTTTATTACATTTTAGGGAAAATGCAGCAGTCAAGGAAAAACAAGTATGATTCTAGGTATAGACTATGTTTTGCATTGATCCCTAGTTCCAACCAAATCATGCAACCGTAGGTAGCAGTAAATGCTTCTTATGCAAGGTTTTAGTTGGGTGAAACAGAGCTATATTTCCAGCTAGCATATTGTACTGCAAACAACATAGCTGTACACAAACAGAAAGAGCTTAAAACATGACTAGTTATATATGAAAAATAAGTCAAACCAAATTGGCTGTCGCGAGGAAAATATATTTCCATACAACTCCTCAGAAGGAAAATACATAGACAGTGTGTATGGAAAAATCTACCATATAGGGTCAGTTAAAGAGCCTCTAGAGTTTCCTTTCTGTAGGCTATATCATGGCAAACACTTCTAATAAACAGATATTAATACTAATAATAGTAATACTAGTATAATATGGGCTACTATAGAGCAGTAACTACAAACAAGTCAAATATAATCTGTATCAGAGATAGGAGCTTATGAATTCCTTTGAAAGTACCAGTGCAATGACAATATAGTCGGGAAAAAGACAGAGGCTAATCTAACATAAACTAATGAATAGAGAAAACGTAACATTAAAATCTACTATACATGTGAGACTTTTAAATACATCCACAATTCTAAAATGTTAGATCGAAACTACCGTCGTTTCACTATGACCATTCAACCATTTTGAAAAAAAATATTTCAGTAAATTGTACATTTGAGGCAATATAGAATATACAAACTTTAATAATCTGGAAATTGCTTGATATTTTTAAGATAGTGAAACTTAAACTTTGCCGAATCAAACTACTTAACAAAAACACTATAGGGTGAAAGTTATGGCTATGGGTGTTGTAGGCCTATAAAAAATACTTCCATATCCTGGTTTTCACAGCAGGTCTAAAGCACATCTTTAGCAATAGAACATTAAAGCCCAGCTTGTTGTAAGTCTCTTTGGAAAACATAATTTTATCAAATGTATCATCATAAGAGGAAACGTGACTGTTGGGTGGACTTAAAAGAGATGGTCAGCTGGTCACTCAGGAGTAGTGGAAACTCGCAAGGGTGACAAAGCGTTCCAAAAGCAACCAAGGTAGTTGCATAATAAAATTAATTCAACCACTGTCGCCATCTTTTTGATAGTCTCAACCACAACTTGACATATTCTTTATACTAGCTAATTTTCATGACATGAGGTAATTTGGTGCTGAGCTTTTGTTTAAGTAAATTAACACAAATCCTTGACATATTTTTGAAAAATGTAGAGACAAGTTAACTTGTTTATCTCGTAAAATAACAGGCCTCTGTCCCTCACTATTTATTTCTCTCTCTTTTTCTCTGTGTGTGTGTGTTTGTGTGTGTGTGAGAGAGAGAGAGCGAGAGAGGGGGGGGGGGGGGGGGGGGGGAAAGAGAGAGAATCGGAAGCAGTATGTCATCTATACTAACATTTCACCTTTGAAATATCTTGAAAATGATGGTTAAGGAATATACACAAGGGAAATGTGGGAAGTAAACAAAAAGTGTGCATGCGGCCAAGCCTAAAACTATTATAATGTATTAAAATTAAATAATGATATACATAATAACTATAAGGCCATTATAGCTTCAGTGTTCTGTTGCATCGTGCACCACATTGAGATTGTGGTTTAAAAGCCATATAATTTGTAAACGAATGATTACCATCCACCATTAAGACCACAACATGTCCACAAACTGAAAATCGATAAGGTATTCATTGTGAGCAAATAATGTTTATATTTTCTTATCATTTCATTTGAATCCAGCCAATGCTTGGCAGAGAAATACCGACTTTGTAGACTAATAGAAACTTTAGGCGAGTATGCAAATTATTATTTATATTCTATATAGGCCTAAACCCAAAATAGAGGGAAAACTATTAAGAAAATACTGGTTAGTTCGACGCACAAGTACTTGTCCATGCATAGAGTACAGTTAGGCAACGATTGGAGTGAAACTAAGTCGACTACAAAAGCAGAAACTTGAACGAGCCTTTCGCTGCAGCAACTTTGCTTGCAGCAGCAATAGAGGAAACTTGCTTCAAAGTGTGTAAGACAAAAATGTTGATTAAAAACTCAATCTTTGTAGCCTACCACACAAAGTGTTCTAAAAAGTGAATACTAAAAGTGTAGGCGACATAGAAGTCTATGTCGAGGTAAAACTAGGCTAAGCAGCCTAATAACAAGACTATAACGCATGCACTTTTAAACGGTTATATTTTGTAACAAAGTTTAATTCTAAAGTTATATGAACAACAAAACGCAATAATATGATATTTTCAAGAATAAAAGTATTTGACTGTGTTTTAGAGCGATATATAGAAATGGCACGGGCCATAGTTTGATCATAAAGTAGATAGCCTATACACATGGCAAATGTGTATTTAGCTATGATCAAATGATTTTGAGACAGTAAATTGCATGGATTCATAAAAAAATTGTCTAACTTAGAAAAGGGGGAAGAGGTCCTATCCAAAATGAAACAATCCTAAAATGACAAAAACATCTGAAAATCAGATATTAAAAGATAGTAGCGTGGATAAGAGCGATCCATTGCCAGAACTTACCATTGTGCTCGGATAAAGCCAGATGAGGGTCCGATTGGAAATGTTGCGGCTTTGCTTGTTTCCTCCGCGACATGCTGGCTCACACATCAGCCAAGAAAGAATAAAAAATTACTACAAAATCTGCTCAAAATTACGAAAATCGGGTCCATCCACCGCGCATGTGTCCTGTTATGATTATCAATAATGCTTTGCGATTAATCATTCAGGGGTTCCTTGAAAGGCTATTGGCACCTCGCCAGCCCCCTATTCAAATTAAGTCTCTTTAATCAATTAGGTCCTGATTTGCTGGGGACTCTTGTCTCTCTCTCAGCTCCCACCCAATGAGTTGATCCGTGTGGAAGAAAAGGCTGGGTTTTCCAACTCCCTTTAGATACAGTTTAACCCTTCTTAGCAACCAGCTGGTAGCTACGTAGAGCTTATCTTGGCTACTAGTGGAATGTCAGTTTTCAGTCCATGCGCTGAACGGTATCTTTCCTATTGACCAAGCAGCGATCAAACCCAGCAGAGTTAGGTCAATTCGAACTGACGAGACGCTCACTCCGTGATCTCACATACAAATACTTTCCACAACTCTGGTCGCTGTTGCTGTGCATATCCTCCTTTCAGATTTGCATTGAGGTCGCTGTAATTCAGATCTTGTATGTTGAAACACCGATACCTAATCGTTGGTTAGTGGTGCCTCAAGGCAGCGAGGAAAAAGTAGATCGACTATAGGAGTCTCGTGCGTAATGGCACTGTAGGTGTCTTGGAAGTCCAAGATATGTATCGAATATCCAAATCAGATTCATTTGATTATCGCCGAACGGGGTTAGTAACACGTTTTCATCACACATCGCATTCCGCGAACAAACAAACTTTAAGGGCCCATGTAGGACTGTGAGAAATGTGGAGCCCAGCCCACCTATGATGTGATTGGTCACTGGGCTACTCTATCATAAGCCGTTGGAGGTGCAATCTCTCTCTCCCCTCTCTCTCGCTAATTCTCATACGCATGGTTCGCGAGCGAGTGTGTGTGTGTGTGTGTGTGTGAGAGAGAGCGTGAGCGAATGACTGACCAGTAGAGGGAACAGTAACGAGTGTATGATTCTGTTTCGAAGGCATGAACATGTTTGTATTGTTTATATATGTTTACTATACATAGGCTACTTCAGCACGTCATGCATACATTTCACGAACTTGCGCGTCATTGAAACATTGAGTTGTTTTCATTTCATACGTTGATTGAATTGTTTAGCGAAACTCTCTACAATCAGCGTCCTCAAATTGTAGCCTACAGTAGCCCAGCATGTAGCCTATGTATGTTTTTTTTTGCTGTACGTCAAGTTTATAATTTGATCAGTTCTGTAACAAAAATGAGAGCCTTATTGCGCAGTTGCTATTCAATAATTGGATTTAAAGAGAATAATAATAATAGAATAGTAGAAATTTCAAACTATAGAGGTTACACTGAATAGACGTTGATCTTTGCTCCAAACACAACGATAATTGTATACTTTTTCAACATAGAGAAGTAATAAGTGTTGATTAATATAATTTAATTGTAACACATTGTTTTGAATATGTGAAGCCAATAGTTAACTCCATTTTATAACCTACTGTATGTACGTTAGTAATTTTATTATAATAATAATAATAATATTACAATTCTAAGAATCATAGTTCTAAAATTATACACTATTCGTGATGACTCCTGGAGTCATTCTTGGGAATGTTTGAAGAGAGCAGGAGTTCCCATAGGAGCTGCTCTGTGTCTAGTAGATTTATTGTGTGGAAAAGATAAACGAAGCTATCAGTCGGGCTGATTTTGAGAAATGAAGATAATAATGTTACTATAGGTGATGTCTTGGATGCCATTATTTTTCACTGAATATTTAAAGAGCTGCTGCAGGCTAGTCCTCTAGTCCTCTCTTGTTTCAGCTATCTTTTAGGACGAGTCCTGTTTACTTATTAATGGCCGAGGAAGGGATAGGTAAAATATTGGTGATAGCTACTTTTGTTTGGCGGACACTGATATGTCAATAGAGAATATCAATAAGTAATACATATTTTTCAAATTTTTATAAAATTTAAATATTGTTTTATATATTTTCATGTTGGAAGTGCCATTTACAGTATAGTCTATAGAATAAAGTTTTATGTTTACAATCCCTCAATATCTCAAAAGGTAGAAATAAGACAACAAGGAATAAAATAATGCTACAAAAATAAAGCTTATTCATACAGAGATAATAAGGAAACAGGAATACAATTACATATCCATATGTCATACAGGGTTATAATAGGCCTACTCGTATTGATACCCATGTGCAAGAAACTTTGCTGAAAATTATATCGGCGATAAAACTAAGAGGCGCAAGAAAATAGGTCTGCAATATTGTAATGTCCCGGGCGGAAAAATCAATGGGCAGTTAATTGATGTGAGTGTTGGTGTGAGATTGTAAACAGGATGATTTGCAGCCCAACCGAGCGAGAGACGTTTTAAATGAGATTCACCCCAGACGGCCGGACTATACTGTGTTAACAATCACGGGATGAATGACACAATCAACAAGAATTTTGGGGGTCTGAATTGAAATAAGTGGAGGAATGAAAGCGAGGGATGGGGGTAGGGGTTAAATAAAAGCAGTCCGAAACTCACTCCCACATTGAGAGCACTGGAAACAAATGTATAGGGGGACATCTCTCGCTTATAATGAAAATATGACAAAGTTATTAACAATTATATCATATTCATAAAGCAGGTACTACTAGAGTAAGACATAGCCTATACATTAAGATTGAGTCAATTAAAAATAAAATGTTACTTGTTTCTCTCAAGAAAAAAGTATTTATTCTCTTGAGTTTGGGAGAATATTTTCGCAATGCAGGAAAAGTGACTGACGCTGTATTTTGCGCACACATACTCAGTGCGCGCTCACTCTCTCTGTCACGCGCAATCGATACGCAGCATATAAGAGTGGGGGATGCGTGGGACCATCATTCACTATTATCACTGACATCCGATAATTGATCATTGCTCAAAAAACACAGAGCGTTTGACCGCATAATTGAATATCATAAGCAAAATGGGCATTTCCACCGCACCCCGAGACCTGTGTTTTTGGTGGATCCCATAGATCAGTCTCTTGCGAATATCACCTCCCCGCGCTCTCTGTAATAGAGGGCTTTTGTGTAACACCGCATTCAACATGTAGTATTCACACACAGTGCTGTCGGTTTCTAAACACGATGCCCAAAGAATTACAACTAGTTGGATCACATTTTGAACTAGGTCAGATGCATTAGTGGGCTGGAGGCTAAAACAGAATAATATAAGCTCTAAACAGCTCGAAATTATTTAATTAATGTAAAGAAACTAGACAAGTTGTTTCACGGATACATTTATGAGGGTTTTCAATCTGTAAAAAACGGATAACGCGCTGTCGTCTTCCGGGTATAGGCTACCGCCCATTACACTCCTCAGTGCATTTACTTACCCAGTAGGCCTACATTGTATCGGCCTAATTTACATGCGAACAGTTGAAGAACACCGGACTATTTTAAGATCCGGTATTTATTCGGAGTCACTTGTGCGCCTCATGAGGATAAAGAGGCTTTCAATAGGAGATAAACGAGCAAATAACACATCATCAACTGACATGGGAAAAGACAATACTCAGCTGAAAGCATGAATATTGCTTTACTAGAATGTTTACATTTCAGTTGAGTTTCTGTGCTTTACATGGCATGCACGCCATGGTAGGCCTACTTCTAAACACGATATAATCAATTAGTTAGTGTTTTAATTTCAAACGCAAGCATTTCACAATAATCATGACCAAGATGAATACTGGACAAGCAGAGGATGGCCTCATTCATGACACTGCCGTCCTTAATGCGGATTAAAGTCTTGATTAAAGGGATTTCATGCAGAGACCAGCCTGCTACACAAAGCCATAGTCATTTATTTTCCATGTGCTAACTTGCTAGAATTAAAAGTAGGCCTATGTTACTTCTAAAGGTTTAGAGTATTATACAACTATAACTATTCGATACAAAACCCCCAAGATAACATAACTGTGGATATTACATATTATATTATGTCCTTAGTTGTTAAAATTATTTCAATACATATTTTGACAAAATAATATTCTGACAACATTTATTCATAAGTAAGTTAACATCCTGTCAATCATCTTGATTTTTGTGATGTATCAAGTTTCCATCAGCAATAACAGCAAAATAACTGACAACTTACTTAAAAATAAAAATACAATCATATTTTCTGTCGAATTCTCCCGTTTTTAAAACTCAAAATAATGTGCCCTTTTGCAGGGAAACATTATAAAAATTGTCTGCATTAAAATTCAGTACCTGCCTCATGCTGCAGAGAATGATGTCCATTAATTAAGAGATCAGACCTCTTCTATTGTCCTCTAGTAGCCCTGCTACACTTGTCCCACAGATTGTGTCTCCCCATTGTTGCCCTCCACAACTTCCTGGAGCATTACTCCATATCAATAGGAACTTGTTTGTATTTACATGATCTTAGTTGGAGTTACAGCCTCTCCTTTCAGGTCTGGCTTGTTTGAGAAAAAACAAGCAAACATTCACAACTGTCACAGTGGTGCCAGAGGTCACTCTGTTTCTCCATTGTGTGTGTGTTGTCAGGTTAGCTGTTGTCCAGGTACTAGTGCTGAGAGCTGTGGGTAGATTAATAAGTATCTGACCTAAAGGATTACTACCAATCAGAAGGAGTGAGGTGTGAGAGCAGAGAGCCAACAGTTGATCTTGTATTTAAGCCATGAGACACTTAGCTAGAGTATACATACAGGCTTCAGGATGTTAGCGGGGGAGTGAGAGCTCCTTTCAGCACCAAAAAACTGGACACTGTGGGTTGGCGTTGGTAAAATTGTTCATACATGCTCAAATCCCAGGTCAGGTTTAATAACACATATGTATAAGGCTATTTGAATGGAATTATTTGCCTCTTTTGATTGAAGTAAGATTTAGAGTATTGTTGCAAACACAGGGTGTTGTGTGTTATTTTGCAGGAAGTGGTATTTGTGTGCTCAACACTTGATAAGTGGGTTTTGCTCTATTTAACAATCTTATGTGATAAATACATTTAGGATAGTAGATATTTGATTTTAAAAGTATTTGTGTAAAATCCATACACTGGACCTCAATGTCTGTTTCTCATTAGTTCAACCAAACCCTGAAGAGACCCAGAGTGTTTTCTCAATAGATAAACAGTCATTGCCAGAGATGCAATCATCAAATACTCTCCATAGTTATGATACAAATTCACTTGATTGTATTTGATGAAACCCACTCGCTTGAGTTGGAATAATGATAAACACCTTGGCACTCTGAATACCACCAAGATTCTAATTCTGGAATCCTTCATATTCTTTTAAAACAGATTCTGCTTTCATATGACTTTGACAAATTATATTTGGAAACAGAGATGCTTAGTTTGTTAAATGTTTCATGGAGTCAGAATTACACTGACATACATCCCTTCAGACATGGGAGTTAGAGGAGGACAAAACACTTTAAACATCTTGAAGACATCACCAAAAAAGCTGAGTGTTTATGTATTTTTAAGACCCTGGAAGAAAAAATCTAAATTACACTTGAAATGATCCCTACAACACCACATACACTCGCAAACATTAAACATGACGTTTCTTCGGGTGAACCAACCAAACAGGCAGTGTAATTTACTACCCCACAAAAGGCCATGCATGCACGTAACAAAATGGAGGGAGAGCGAGCAAGTCAGTGAACACCACGAAAACCATACGTCCTCGCAATAAATAACCCTGAAAAGTTCAAACATCTCAAGTGGGTTATTTGTAGCAGTCCTGGTCACAAGATGTTTATCAGCCACCGTCAGACAGCCATACTGGTTGGCCAGCGCTTTAACTCTGCCACAGACAGACCCTTATTGCTATTGATAGTTAGCATCAGTGTCCCGGCTGAGAAATGGAGTTGCTGCGGGCAAACAGGGGCTATTGATCTCACGCTTGTCCCTGACTTGCCTGGAGCCAAAGGAGAGGGATGGGAGGGGAGGTCGGGTGTACCACTACACAATCCCAGCCGTCCCCCCCCCGCCGCCTGGCACTCTTGGGGAAGTAGAGCTGGTGTAGTGGTACACCCGGGGACTACTGTATATCTGTGACAGAGAGCTGCCTTCAGTATATTTACTCTAGACACCTTGAGGAGTTATGAGGTTTGAGGGTCCTATGAGGTATGAGGCTTTAACGTTACTGTAAGTACATCACAAAAAAAAATAGCAACAAAGAGAACTGTAAATCTCCCGTCACATAATTTTGCCCTGTCTTCAATTGTGTTCTTATTCTAGTTCAAATGGTGTCATCTTATAGCTGTACTGTAATTTGTTGGCCATTGCAATAATGTTTAACAGTATTAAAGTATTTCAGGTTCAGAGTGTTCTTTCTCGTGGTTGGCATAATGATCTCAATTTACTTGGGTGGACAACAGTTGCCATGCTATCTCCATGCTGGGCCAAAGTGGCGTGAGATATATCAGATGAGTATTTCAAGATGTTCTCTACATCATTCATGTTTACCCCTCTGCCCCTATAAAGAAAATAATGCCTTATTTTGAACGCCTTTCCATTTGAATTGTTCTTTAAAACAAGCACAAACACACATTATACTGAACTGAGGTTATGGTGGTTGAAATGTGTCACTGTCTGGAAAAGTAAAGTGAGGAGTAGTAGAGGTCCTTCTTTGTAAATCCGTCTGTTATTTTATTTCATAGGGACCACACTGTAAAGCACTGAGTGTAGACTACACTAAGGAAATGTCTGCAGAGCAATAACAACTAGCAGACAAGGTTGGGGTCAATTCCATTTCAATTCAGTCAATTCAGGAAATAAAATAAAAATTACAATTCAAATGGAACTGACCCCAACCTTGCTGGCAGATCATCTCTGACAAACGGATTCAGGAAAATGTGTTATGATTAGAATTGAGTATTTCATTCCTCATTGTGTCTACAGTATTACTTTATTTGGCACTGTGAGAGAAGGAGACGATGCCCAGGGGTTAATGTGTCATACTCATTTAGCCCACTAGCTGAAGCACAGTCGGATGTGGGACTTCAGAGAGCTCCCTCTCTTTCCCAATGACTACCACACTCACTACCTAGAGGGATGTGTGAGTTTATTCAGTGACGCTACAGCAGTGCCATCTCTCTCTCTCTCCATCTCTCTTCCTCACTCTTTCACTCTCTTCCAGTGTCTCTCTCCCCCCCAACTTTTTCTGCCTCTCGTTCTCTCTCTCTCTCTCGTTCTCTCTCTCTCCCTCTCTCTCTCTCCCTCTCTCTCGTTCTCTCGTTCTCTCCCTCTCTCTCGTTCTCTCGTTCTCTCCCTCTCTCTCGTTCTCTCGTTCTCTCCCTCTCTCTCGTTCTCTCGTTCTCTCGTTCTCTCTCTCTCTCTCTCTCTCTCTCTCTCTCTCTCTCTCTCTCTCTCTCTCTCTCTCTCTCTCTCTCTCTCTCTCTCTCTCTCTCTCTCTCTCTCTCTCTCTCTCTCTCTCTCTCTCTCTCTCTCTCTCTCTCTCTCTCTCTCTCTCTCTCTCTCTCTCTCTCTCTCTCTCTCTCTCTCTCTCTCTCTCTCCTCAGCCCTACTCACAGCAGAGCTGCAGTCTGCAGACTCTCTCTGCCCTCTAATCTGAGTCACCTCTCAGCTTTTTGGCCTGGCTGTCTTGTCTGTCTGTGTTGCTTTCGATTCTCCTCAGTGTCTGGCAAAGAGCATAGCGTGGATCTCCTTACCTTTTCATGACCGGGGTGATTCACCCTCCCCTTTTATGATGTCATAGCTAGCTACGTTAATTTTGTCTCACTCTAACGTCTGAAAACCGAAATCCTTCTCTTACAACAACAACGACATACGCACATGCACACAAGTGCACTCACACAGGTCTCTTTTCAAAGAAGTTAGCTTTTTTTATGACTTCCTCTCCCATTCAGTGTCCCTCCCCTCTCTCCGAGAGTGCCCTGGGTTCTGCTGTGAAAGAGCCTGGGCTATTATCCCACTAAAACTCAAAACCCAGCTTTGTTTTGTCCAGATAGTTCTGCTTTTCTCTGCTCTACTCTCTCGTTAATATTCACAGAAAGAACCCTGGCTTTTACAAGACGGCTGCCCTCACAGTTTAGCTTCCCCCCAGCCAGCCCAGTAACAGCCCTGTGAGTGTAAACATGCTGGAGGGAGGGACATCTCCTGACAAACATCTCCCAGGACGTGCCAGCCTCGGACCCCCCTGGCCCCGTCATTCACAGCCTCCAGCCTGGCACTGGAGCTAAACGGGAACGTGAGAGTACCTACTAGACATCACTGCCAGAGGGTAGTGGGCACACACACGCACACGCGCACACGCACACGCGCACACACACACACACACACACACACACACACACACACACACACACACACACACACACACACACACACACACACACACACACACACACACACACACACACACACACACACACACACACACACACACACACACACACACACAGGCCTCCATCTCCTGACTAGTCACACTCTCAAGTTTGCTTTCTGTAGTCGAAAATTGGGGGTGGATGCATACATTTATGCTAACTATCATAAGCAAATTCATATTTCATAATGAATATAAATAATTGTGTGTCGTCTGCATTGCTATGCAGACGACACACAATTAATCTTCTCCTTTCCCCCTTCTGATGACCAGGTGGCGAATCGCATCTCTGCATGTCTGGCAGACATATCAGTGTGGATGACGGATCACCACCTCAAGCTGAACCTCGGCAAGACGGAGCTGCTCTTCCTCCCGGGGAAGGACTGTCCGTTCCATGATCTCGCCATCACGGTTGACAACTCCATTGTGTCCTCCTCCCAGAGCGCTAAGAACCTTGGCGTGATCCTGGACAACACCCTGTCGTTCTCCACCAACATCAAGGCGGTGGCCCGTTCCTGTAGGTTCATGCTCTACAACATCCGCAGAGTACGACCCTGCCTCACACAGGAAGCGGCGCAGGTCCTAATCCAGGCACTTGTCATCTCCCGTCTGGATTACTGCAACTCGCTGTTGGCTGGGCTCCCTGCCTGTGCCATTAAACCCCTACAACTCATCCAGAACGCCGCAGCCCGTCTGGTGTTCAACCTTCCCAAGTTCTCTCACGCCACCCCGCTCCTCCGCTCTCTCCACTGGCTTCCAGTTGAAGCTCGCATCCGCTACAAGACCATGGTGCTTGCCTACGGAGCTGTGAGGGGAACGGCACCTCAGTACCTTCAGGCTCTGATCAGGCCCTACACCCAAACAAGGGCACTGCGTTCATCCACCTCTGGCCTGCTCGCCTCCCTACCACTGAGGAAGTACAGTTCCCGCTCAGCCCAGTCAAAACTGTTCGCTGCTCTGGCACCCCAATGGTGGAACAAACTCCCTCACGACGCCAGGACAGCGGAGTCAATCACCACCTTCCGGAGACACCTGAAACCCCACCTCTTCAAGGAATACCTAGGATAGGATAAAGCAATCCTTCTGCCCCCCCCCCCCCCCCCTTAAAAGATCTAGATGCACTATTGTAAAGTGGCTGTTCCACTGGATGTCATAAGGTGAATGCACCAATTTGTAAGTCGCTCTGGATAAGAGCGTCTGCTAAATGACTTAAATGTAAATGTAATGAATAGTACCATTTCAAATGATCATTTAACTAAGCATAGCTAACATGGAAAGCCACATAACACTACTATCGTATTTAATTCGATTTTATAATGTAGCCTTTATTCAACCAGGTGGCTCAGCTGAGAACCGACTGACTATCAAGGTACTATCTTAACCTTGCAGCCTTACACTCCTCCAACCCCACCACGGTAAAAAACACACACCATGTATTAAGTACAGGCCCTATATTTAAGAGCCACGCGCATCACTCCACTCCAAACATTGATAATGCAGCCGACCATGTGGCAGTCAGACCCCTGGTGATGTTAACAGCACACTGCTATTATCGCAGGTGTGATGGCTAGCTCCACACTGTCTCCCTCACCAGCCACCATCCAGCCCACAGTCACATTTACATCTTAATTACCTGCACAATCAATGGGGCTGCACTTTGGCTTCATTTGTGACATTCATGAAACCTCATTTAAGGTGTAAGAATAGCCTCCATAAGTATTGGTGGCGAAATAAAAGTACAATTCTTCAACATTGTGTAAAAGGTAGTAAAGAGACAAAGCAGTGCATTCTTATAGGTGTAGATAACACATGGCACTGAACAACAGTCATAGTGAGGTTAGGTATTTATGATGATAGCTGGGAGTAGCCGCCTCTTTCCCAAAATTACAAAGCAAATTGTTGGAACATGTGCAATGTATGACAGAAAACAGATGACTCATTGGGGGTGATGTCGGTGATTTAAATGGCAAATGATTAAATAACAAACTCACATTAAGACTGTATTGATCAGTTCACTGTTTCATTTGTGACCGATAAGACAATAGGTAGGGGCTGAATCCAACACAGGCAGGGCCAGGGAACAGACTGGACTGGAAGTGTATCGAACCCTCTTTACCGAGGTATGGGGGAGAGAATAGCCTGGGACTGGATAACAGGAGAAGTAGCAGAGGACCGTTTCTATATGGCAGATGGTCTGAAATAAATACCTTGAAAGCTTATCCAACTTTATCCAAAACCTTCACCTATTTGTAGGATTGGAGGGAAAAGAGATGACGCCAGAATTCATGAAAGTGTATTGAGATCCACCCGTTGAATCTACAGAGGGTTTTATACAGAGCTTTACACTCCTGAGTCTGACATTCAGCCCAGTGCTAATAAAGACCACAGTGCAGACTGAGCCACTGGCACATAACAGCTCTCCTTCTGCTGTAAACCAAGTGAACATGACTATCCCCTGTGTCATCACTATTCCCCTACAGGGTGATTGATGTGAAATACGCACATTTCATTTTCAGCCGCACAGTGAGACACGCTGCTCTTCTGACAGAGATGAACGGAGGACTGCATGATGAATTATAGCACTTTGATGTATCACGACAGGCCGATCTGAATAATACAAATGAACAATTAGCAAATGTGGTCTTAATTAGCTGTTTCCAGACATTACAAAGAGCTTGTACAATAACGTACATGAACATGTCTCATCTCTAATCTTTAGGTAGTTACATGAATATTACTGTGACTTAATTAGGGTTAATTGTATAATTTCCTTCCAGTTATCACTGATCATGGACGTCAAGTACAAAAGGAAAAGCTACACGTATCTTAATTAATTCTTAATTAATTCATCACAAAGCGTACCAAATAGAGGCTGCATGACTTGGTGAAAACAAAATCTGGTCTCAATTGGTTGATCTATTCAAAATAGACTGAAACAGAAGGAGATACAGAAGGAGATACAGGAAACAGTTTGGGACCAGGGTTTGTTCTGGTCTGGTTGGCTGAGTTCAGGCCTTGTTCTGGTCTGGTTGGCTGAGTTCAGGCCTTGTTAGGGTGTATTAGGTTGGAGACTAGGAGCTTGTTACACTTCATACTCCCACACTTCAACACCGGTGTTACTCACACCATGTCTGTCTCATAATTACATTTCCGCAAATTCAATTACCATCAGGAAAATTACATTTGTCCAACCCTCCTCAAATAATAAGTTAATTAGAGTAGACTCTAAAAATATCAATGGTAGGCCTAAACTTATGTAAACAATGCATTTTTCTGTTTAGGACAAGGTACAAATCAACAGAATAACAATGAATTAGCAAGTGAAGGAAGGCATCCTAATGCCTTACATAATGCAGGTACAGAAATAGAATTTGGATTATACCAACATAACAGACAGGATAATTGGATTGACAGTGAATGGTTTCTAACTTCACATGAAGTAAATCCATGTTTTTATTTGAAAACCTCTCATGGTGAAATGTGCCTACATACAGTAATGTGCTTAACCGTTATCGTGGAAGCATTCTGTTTATTTGTCAAATTGTGCTGCGAAGATTAATTCTTTAATTGAATGATGAAGGCGTAAACACAAACACAATATGTGAACATACAGTGGTGAATGAGGTGAGTTTCCCCCTACTACTGTAAAGCTCTTTGAGTACCTCAGTTGGTAGAATAGTGCTATACAAATCCAATCAATTATTCTGAAATGAAATGTATATTAGTTTATACTTAACAAGACCAGAGGATCACCTCAGATTTGTCAATTTGGGAAAAATAAAGAAGGATCAAAAGTTGACACATGTAAACGTCGGGGAAGCACAGTTCTGTATCAAATGAAGTCTGTGTGTAAAGAGAAATCAGGCCCTCAGCCAGAGAGCTGGCAGTAAATATCAGCCGTATAAATGATCATGTGAATACATGGGGCTCATAAATCAGACTCCTCCTCTGCAAAGTAATGTAGTTCACAGCTGACATGGGGAAGGCACAAATCATAAATACTGTGTGGCATATTAATATTACATCAAAAGTCAAGAGGATTGTGTTATTACATACTCACGCTGAAGGTATGGTCCCTGGAGCCAGATCCCGGACTTCCAGCTCTCTGGGGAGAGAAAGCGTTAAATGGTTTGGCTACTACATTGTATTGTATCATGGTTAACACTTGTCAATCATTGCTCAGTAGATAATGCTATCAGAAATGTTAGTGTGTGTACATTCACTATATATACAAACGTATGTGGACGCACCTTCAAATTAGTTGATTTGGTTATTTCAGCCACACCCGCTGCTGACAGGTGTATAATCCAGCACACAGCCATGCAATCTCCATAGACAAACATTGGCAGTAAAATGGCCTTACTGAAGAGCTCAGTGACTTTCAACGTGGCATGGTCATAGGATGCCACCTTTACAAGAAGTCAGTTCGTCAAATTTCTCCCCTGCTAGAGCTGCCCCGGTCAACTGTAAGTGCTGATATGGGGAAGTGGAAACATCTAGGAGCAACAATGGCTCAGCCGCGAAGTGGTAGGAGATTGACAAAAGGTTGACAAAAAAGATGGAGCGAAAGTCAGAGAAAGAGGGAGAGAAAGGGAAATAAAGAGAAAGAGCAAAAGACAGTCAGGGGAGAGAGAGAGAAAGAGCGATACAGAGAGAGACCAGAGAATGTGTTAGGGAGCCAGAGACTGTGAATGTGGGGGCTAATGGTAGTGGGGGGTGGTGGAGGCGGAGGGGGGTAACTGAGGTTGCAAGGCAATTTCTCTTTGTTATCAAGTGAAATGACTCTGCAAATATGACAATAAATCACGTCGGAAATCAATCTGAGAGGAGGCGACTGCGAGCCACTGATAATGCATCAATCAATATTTAATGTTTGGGCCTTAATTAATCCACAGACGCCAAGCATTCTTTAAGTGACAAAGAGGAGAGAGGAAAAACGAGCAGAGAGTGCTTTAGCATAGAACAGCTCTTATATCAAACAGGGGACATTGAACTGAGAGGCCTCGTCAGTCGATTCCCTTTTTTGTGGTTTATTAGTCTTCCCTACGTAATTTACAGAACCAAGATGAGCATAAGACACGCTGTGTGGCATGGGATCTATCAAAATCATGCATTGTGAGACTGGTGATGAAAAAGATAAACTGAATGTGCAAATTTACAATAATTAAAAAAGACTCCAATTAAGTAAAACCTTCCTCTATACATCCTACACTGACATAGTCAAATTATTTACAAGTGGCATCACAGTAATTTAATTTGAAAAGTTTGAAAACTATCAGCTAATTCTCTATTCTGTACCAAGCCGTGTGAATGTACATTTAGAACAGTCTCCATTTCCAGGTTGTGAGAACACTGAGACCCTCCCTAATACATCAGCTGCCACTGCCTCCATACCTGTGCACCGATGACACCTCCATGTTTGATCCATGCAAGGTGAATGCAAGGCCTCTCTCACAGTCGCACAGAAGAGCCAAGCCTGAACGCTGCAACTGCAGAGCCGTAATGGAGGCCATGCTTACCCTGAGCCCTCTGATCACACAGACAACGTCCCACAGGTACTAATTACTGCATCCACAATGCAGATACAGTAGCACAAAGAAATAACACAGGGGACGGATGACATTTGGATACCTGCAGTGAGATTCAGACGGATAATTGGACCACAATCTCCCACAGAGAGGGAGTGTTTAAAGGAGCTGATGGATAAAATGGTCTCTGGATGAATATAGAAACAGTTGAACTAGGCCAGGTCACCAGAAACATCCCCTCAGTGGAGTTACAGACCAAGTTAGTGAAGCTGTAGAGAAACACAGCAGTAGTACTTCAAGTTACTAAAGATTCCTTAATAAAGAATCACTTAAAGAGCTTCTTAAGATGTGGATAATGTGGTTATCTATAAGGGCTTGGGTATTGTTGACTGAACATATTGATAGTGATAGCAGCATTTAATCTGTTGTGTTATTGTCCTCAGATTTACAGCTCTTCTTTCATCTTCAAAGAGACAAAAATATGCATCTGGAGCAAGCTTGAATTATGCTCACATCAAATAAAATGCAACCCACTTCATGCATGAAATTGTAAACATTCTTGAAAAGTCTTTGTCTAAACGTAGAGCTAAACCCCTGCTTCATTTTCACATTTCACCACAAACCTGAGTACAGGTAAAACACAACTATCTCAAACAAAGGAAAACATTTCTTTACTCAGTGACATTTTTGTCACCTCAGAAATACAGTAGCTTTCTATTCCTGATGCCTATCTCAGATACTGAAAATGCTCTGAGGCACTACCAGAAATAGCTTGGCAAGTTCACTATTAAGCCAGAGGGTAGCCCCAACACATTTCACATCAATATTACATGTACATCCTCAACATTTCAAAAACCAGAGAGAATAACAAACATAATATTCCACTGAAATGAATGACAGTTCTTATGCCATTTCCTGATGGTGGTGTGTCTGATTGCAATAACCTCCATGGGTGATGTAACGAGACTGTATAGGATACTTCCTCCCTGCTGAACTGTAACATAAAATGTATTCTACATTCACTTGGCTGTGTAGCACACATACACACTGACACCTTATGCACATATAATCACATACACAGTACAGAACATACAGTATACTTGACATAGGGCTACATATGACGCCACAGGCTGATAGGGAGCCATATGAACCATATTTACAGAACGTCACACGTACTAAAAACTAGAAATCCGGAGACAGTCCATGCAGCCATCCCTTTTCTGGTCCCCTGCTACTCTAATGCACAATGGCTCGCTGTACTGGAGGAGGTATGCAGTTGCCAATAGCACATATCCAATTGGTCATGCTCATTAAAAGCGAGAGGGCTAAAACAAGCAGGACTGAAAGTGAGTTGTTGGGCAGACAGAGGAGCCATTTGGTGATTTATTGGGATGTGCTGCTGCGAAACACAAAGTGAGAAATGGAATAAGCCAAAGTGTGAAGCAGCAACACTTAGCTGCAGACAGACAGAGCTAAGTTGTAAATACCATGAGGTTAAATAAGACATCAGCCCAAATGGCAGTAAAGTGTCTTAATTCCCCCAGACATATGTGAACATGTGTAACTATATCATCAAATCCCCAAATGCCATGGGCGGACATGTTCCCCGCCATGCAGGCTGTGTCTGGGGGATGTAAGAGTAGCCTCCTGTCAGGACCTATCAGAGCAGAATACATGAACATGTCTGGGGAGAAGACAGGCTCATATGAACTGACTGACTGGAGAGATACTGTACTTCCTACTGAAGTGTACTATAGGATGGACAATGGTGGTGTCTAAAATATGAAAAAAGCTTAAAGAGTTATTAGATAAATATGTAATATGAATTATTAATAACACATTTTGAAACATACTTTGATTAAACAAATAAATATGATTTTAGGAAACTAAGAAATATACTTTGGGGAAAATAAGAAATACTCTTTTAGGGAAGTTAGAAATACACTTTGGGGAATCTAAGAAATATGATTTGTGGCATCTAACAGCAAGTAAAAGACAACGGTTTTACCATGAATACATAAACACCAAACAAAGAAGTATCACTCCGCTGATGCCCTTCTAAACGGACTTCTCAAAGTCTCTCGTGACTCTCCCCTCCCGCCAACCTCCTCCTTGGCCCTAGAGTAGACCACTCTCCCCGACTGCCCCACTCTCCTCCCAGTGCCATCTTTAGTGTTTATTACAGGTGACCTGCATCTTCAGTCAGAGGCTAAGTGGTGGCAGGCTGGAGGCTGGAAACGGGCCTGACACACAGAATTTAATGAATCTCCTTACGTGACCAACCTCATCCACAAGATGCCTTTAATGCAGCTGTCTGCCACTAGAGGTGGATTCAAATTCTATTTGAAATGTAAAATACTTTATCTGAGCTTAATTAAGCTTACCTAATGCAATGGGACCAATGGAATATCCACAAAGATGACTACTTAGCACTCCAGACAGGCTCAATTGAACATTTTAAGTATTTGAAAGAAAACAAATACTATTTGAACCCAGGCATGGTGTCGGAAGCCTCTAATGCAAGCTCTCAAAGCATCTCTGTCCCCTGATGAGGACCACTGCCACAAGATGCCAAGAGACAATGGGGTCCAGAGGGGCACCTGCCATTCCATTCCTGCCTCATAAAAAAACTAACAACAGGGGACGAAAAAACCCAGGCAAGGAGGGGATCCATCTCCTATGTCCCCGACCGACGAACGAAGGAAGGTTTTCCAGCTGGAAAGATGATGTCACCTCTTTTATCAACCCTTTGATTAATTCCTCTGTCAATTTGAGACCCAAATTTGTTGCTGTGGTTTTTAGAATGCATCCAAGCAATATACAAGCTGATTGCATATAAAGTCATAGGCTCGGGTAATGGAAATGGGGTGGAGGGGGTGGGACGGTGGAGGGTGGAGGGGTCAAGGAACTTTAGGAATGTAGTGTTGTTCTGTCCTTTTGTGTAGCCATGCTCCTGTGCCAGGGTGGGGGCTTTCTCTCTAATCCACGCTGATTTGGTAAACACTCACGCTAACACCTCGGCCAGGGCCCTAATTCTGTTGTTTTCTAGCTACTAAAGAAAATGTGTATTTCTTGGGTGATGTCTTGAAGCAGATGGATGGATGGAAAATGTGGGGATAGATTTAATCTCACTAAGGCTCATGCTCAGATTGGACCCACAGATTAGGATTGCAGCCAAGTATTTTCAATAATTATTCTCTGGTTGAATTAAACATATCCTCTTAACACGAAAACATACGCTTGCCATGCATGTCTGACTGATGGAACATCTGTAAGGATCACTGCTGTTATTGAGTGGAGAAAATGTATCCACACCATATGCCAATAGGCTTTAGTTTTCTCCATTTGCAGTAGAAATGTACAGATTTTATATATAATTTTGATTAATTATAAATGTAAATATAATGTACAAATATGTCTATGAAGTTATTATATTGTATAAACAGCAGAAATCAGACTTTTTATTAAACATTCACATACACTGAGCATGTTGGCAAGCAACATCCATTTGAACACTGACTATCTCCCATGACACAGGGGACAGCATAATCGCACAACAGCATCATTTGAAACAGCATCAATTGATTGAATTCACCCAGAGTCCGACCTGTGTCCCTTCCTCCCCCTTGTCGCCTGAACAATGACCTGGAAACTTATCTCTCTGCTCACCTGCTCCTCTGATTGTCCCGTATCAAATGCATTTTATTTTTCTTCCCTCAGAGACAATCAAACAATTGGGCTTGTTTGCTAATTGATGGCAAAGTGGCGGGAGCATTCATCTTAGAGATCAATCTATTTGTTGGTATGGAGCCATGGATAAAGACAGCTCATTGAATAAGACACCTCTCCCCTGCCTGGCCCAGGGACCATTGTTCTTTTATCACTCCACATTTTCATAAATCTCAGGTGGTAACCGGCCAGCCCAGTGTGGCCCACCCCAGATGACACCATGTAAAACAGTTACCTGCCGGCCTCTCCTGCTGATGTTATCTGGGGGATGTTGACAATGAAAGCAGCTGCTCTGTAGACTACCTTGGGGGGGGGGGGGGGGGGGGGGGGGGGTCACTCGGTCTCCTTTCCCAGATCTAATCAGGCCAGTGGAGGACCTGCTCCCCTCTAATCACTGGCCTCTCTGGAAATGACACAGTGTAATACAGTCATTCAGGCTGTTCCATGTGTGTGTGAGTGTGTGTGTGTGTGTGCATGTTTGTGTGCGTATGTACCGTGCGTGCTTGCGTGTGTGTGCATGTGTGTATGGTTTAATAAAGGGAAAAAAGCCCAGAGCTGCAGCAGGAGAAGCAGGCAAAAAAAAAAAGATTTAAAAAGCATATGCTTTAGAAGTCATTAAGACGGACTCAGCAGAGAGCCTGCTGTGGACTTGATTTAACACGCCAGGCCAGTAAGTCAGTGGTGGGTGTAAATAATGTATTAATTTTTAAAGAGATTTTTTTCTCCTTACAAAGATAAAAAACAACATCTCCATCTGGTCAAGTGTGAACTGGGACAGAGCTAGATTAAAGAATGTTCTGTTATCTTATGTGTGGCTCCACTGGCTTAATGTCCTCAGAATCAATGCCCTTCCAACAAGTGGTTCATTAAAACAGAATGGCAATGTTTAATTCTGTGTTTTACAAACATGTACTGGCACTCATTCCAGACCTGCCAGTGGTGCTATAGACCAGAGGAATTAAAAACAAGACAGAAATCAAAGCACAAGCAGGGAGATTCTTCTAATTACTATATTGTAAAGAAACAAATATGATCAATCTAAAAAAAAGTGTTGGCAATATATCATATACACTGAGCGTAGGAAACATTAAAAACACTGCTATTTCCATGACATAGACTGACCAGATGAATCCAGCTGAAAGCTATGATCCCTTATTGATGTCACCTGTTAAATCAAAGAAAGGGAGGAGAAAGGTTAAAGAAGGATTTTTAAGCCTTGAGACAATTGAGACATGGATTGTGTTTGTGCAATTCAGAGGGTGAATAGGCAAGACAAAATATAGAATTGCCTTTGCATGGGGTATGGTAGTAGGTTCCAGGCATACCCATTTGTGTCAAGAATTGAAACACTCAACAGCTTCCAGTGTGTATCAAGAATGGTTCACCACCCAAAGGACATCCAGACATCTTGACCCAACTGTGGGAAGCATTGTAATCAACATAGGCCAGCATCGAATCAAATCAAATCAAATCAAATCAAATCAAATCAATTCAATATTAGGAATGTGTTCTTAATGTTTTGTACACTCAGTGTATATCCTAATACGTACAGTATTCTAAAACATATTTTTTTTCCTAAGGAATAAAGGATTTCACTTAGATGAAAATAAATTATTGTCAAAGGCTATGCAGTACCATGAATTCTGCATTCTGATACGTTTTGCTGTATGGCCAATATTCAAACATTTTAAGAAAAGTTAAGTTTGGTCTTATAGACAAAATAGATGTGGACTAACCTGAAGAGCTAAAGCTAACCCAAACAGTGGGTTAAACCACCTCAAAACTTTAACTCACACCAATAAAACCAGTAACCAGACCCACATTAAGCAAAACCCTACAGCCCCTCCTACACCATGCCTGTTAGCCAACCAGCTCTGCCCAAATAACTCATCACCACTTCAGCCGCCATCTCCGCCCGTGGCTTTGTCTTTTACTGCCAATGAACTGCACCAACACAGACACCAAACCAAATAGAGAGACGCTGTTTTATTCCAGCTTCTGATCATTAATGTACATAAACATGAGCATCATTAATGTACATAAACATGAGCATGGAAGTGGAGCAGGAGAGGACATCAGCGTATCAGCTAGCTAGCCTTTCTCTCCCTTGTCTCTTGTCTCTGTTGTCTGTATGGCCAGGCCCAGGCCCAATCACTTAGAGAGTCATATATATAATTCATGAACCCCCACCCCGGCTCTTCTCCCACGCCCTGTCCAGCCTCGGAACAGCCACGGCCAGCCCTATAAAGGACTGTGTTGTGGGGGTATAAACTTGTTTGGTGCCAATATCTCGTCATGCTCAGAATCACAATGGCTTGATACTGCCTCCATCCATCACGGCAGAGCAGACAGGGCCTACCATGATACTAGCCAAATATTATTACAACTTTGAACCCCTTGCCTATAAATTAGGAGCTAAATCGCCCCGGTGCTATTACGTGTGGAGAATGTATTGGCATCCGTCGCCTTCAAAGTAATTACACACTAAACGGGAAGCGTGGCTGGGCATTCTGCAACCAGGGAAGTAGTGGAGAAGAGGAGGAGTGGGGGTGAGAAGGGAGGGAGGGTGAAAGAGGAAAAGAGCGAAGGATTTGCGATCGGCGTTATGAGCTTGTTACAGTTTCAGTTTTTTGTGCAGCACATTATTCATTCATCAGGTCAGGCCAACCTGAGTATGGAGCCATTACCCAGCCTAGAGAGACCTAACATCTGCTGTTAAGTGCAAGCAGGCGATACTGTGACATGTTTGCAATCTTGTCCTCTTCAGATGTTTGGCCTACAGTGATACACTTCAAACACTTGGCCAGCGCTACTTTCTTTCACCCGCTCCAACACTCTCTCTCTCTTTCCCTTCTCTCTCTCGTTCTCTCTCTCAGCAGAGCTGTGGTACTGATACCCTCTTCCCCTTGACTTCTTCATTATTTTCTCTGGTATCTGCTGCCTGTCTTATCTCTCTATATCTCCCCCCCTCTCTCCCGCTCTCTTTCTCAGTTTCTCATACATATTATTATCCATCGCTGTGCGTGCTAACCAACGATGAGATTTGACCTCTTTGCATTGGATCATGCAAGGTAGATCTCTAAGCAGGTTAGGATCTCACCTTCTCACAGGTGGAAAGGACACCATGTTTACTCTCTCCCTCTTTGACCTGGAAACTGTAGAAGGCATCTGATGTCATTAACAGGTATGGACTGGTAATGTACTCTGTGTTGAGTTGTAGGGTCATTGTCAGTACTTAGATACAGGATAGGTGGGAGATAAGAAGCAGGTGTATTTTGGTGGCTGATGCCTCCTTCAGGCAATGTGCATCAGTTATCCCCACCCACCTGACAGGCTAGGCCTACATGGGTACTGGGACTGGTGGGGGCTTGGGATGAGGGGTGGAGGATGGGGCTTGAGGAGAGGAGCAAGCTAGTGATAATGGATTGAACATCTGCTGAGCTGCAGGTGTCTCCTCCCCCTTCTCTTGTCACTGTGTTAACTAATGATCTCACCCTGCTACATCGCTGTACTGATCATAGCCCCCCTTCGTTCGTAGCTGCCCTCCCTCTCCACTAAACAAGTGACTGTGACACACACGTCCCTGGAGCATAACAAATGACACATAGTGTACATGTACCTGTAGGCCCAAACTGACTTGAGGACACAGCCATAGCTCATCTCACTAATCGACAGCGTGATGTCCTATGCAGCCATGACTTCAGAGTAAAGGCATTGACACTGCATAAGAATGATCCTCACTCACCACAGCTTTATTTGTCTTAGAAAGATCAAGACATCATTTTCTTTGCAAATACAGCTGGCAGGCAACTTAAAGGGGCCATTAGACTAGGTCTTGTAATTGTTGAAAGATAAGAGAGCAGAGGACAGGGAAAACTGCACACAAGACCGAGGCGGGGGAAGCGGGGGCTGGGCTCACTCTTCAAAGAGATATCAATTTTGCCATTAGTTCAATTTGAATTGATCTCCCTCCTCTCAAACACCAAGAAACAGATGCCAAGATGCTTTTGTTACAGTGCCCCCAAACACAAAGCAGCGGATAAAACAAAAAGAGAGAGAGAGAGCGTGGAATTCAGCATCTCTGAGCCCTTTGATTGTTATCTTGGGGCTATACAGAGCAATTACTGGCTGGAACCATTAAAGAGGCTGATTACAGGCAGGCTAGTCTGTGGAGGGAGCAGCAGACAGAGACAGGACAGGCAGATTCCAGGTACCACTCAGCTAGCACTTCTGTCTGCTGGGCATGTCACTCCCCTAACTCGGCCCTCAGCGCAACACCTGACCAGCGGACGCTCACACTATGGGACCCTAATGAGGACACAGACAACCCATCACACCTACAGGCCGAAAGGCACAACTCCTATTACACCTGTACCAGTGGGGCTCAGCTCTGTGGTCAATGGGGCTCTATCATGTATGTTCAGTACTAGACACTACAGCAGAGGATACGAGGAGTCAGAGGACAAAGTCTTTTCAATATGACTGACTGTGTTTCCTAAGACCAGCTCATATATCCAGGCTACCGTCCTGTCCCATCTGTCCACAGTCATACTATATCACGTTGGTTTTATTTCCTCTTAATAAACATGCTATCATTTCATACAAATCTGTCCAATCTGCTATCGTTCCATCTCCTGAGTGACCTAGTTATGTGATATAGGATGCATCCCAAATGGCACCCCATTATCCTACACAGTGCACTACTTTTGAACAGAGCTCTATGTAGTGCACTAAATAGGTAATAGGGTGCCATTTGGAATGCGACAATGGAGTGTATATATAGTGTTGGCCAGGGTCACTGTACTCCGGTGTCTCTGGCTGCTGGTCTCATATAACTCTTTGAGGTGTTCAGTTGGACAACAGCCACCCCCCTCACTTTCCCCCCATCGCTCTGTCCTCTAATTCCTGCATGTCGCTGGAAGATGAGGGGGTAGGCTGAAGGATAGATGGATGGATGGAGGGAGGGAGCAATAGCATGGAGGAAGGGAGGGAGGACAGGAGGGGAGGCAGATCATTTGTTTCCAGTTTTCTCACAGCTCCAGGCCTGGCTTCTCCCACTTCTGTTGATTTACAGCCTTTCTCGACACAACCACATCTAAGAGAGGAATAATTAGAAGCCTCTAAAACTGGGCAGTTTGAGGCTGTTGTAATGAAATTTGTTGGCCTGCAGTCGGATGTGTTAAGGGTGGGGATGGGGTGAGAGGGGTGGAAGGAGGGTGGGAGGAGTGGCTGGGCAGGGGAGGTAGTGCTAGGGGTGTGGATGGAGGGAGGGAGGCAGGAAGGAGGGGTGGTGGTGGCTGGGCAAGGGGAGCAGGGGACGTAGGTGGACTGCACATACACAACTCCACCCTCCTCCACCCCAGCCCATAAGCTGTGATCCAGCTCATTCAGAGAGCTTCACAGAGAGCAAGACTTTACAAGGTCATTTATTCCTACCAACTCCTTGTTATGGTGATTAAATATATCCCCAGTCCAAGGCTTCAATTACTGGGCAGTGGAGCACCACAATGGGGCCTGGATGAGGGGGCTGGCGGGCTGCTGTCCTGGCTGCGATGTGAGGAAGAGTTCCAGGCCCAGAACCTGTCCCCAGCTCCAGGAGGGTTGTGGAGCAGTGCCGTGGGGCCTGGCTGAGGGGAGGCCTGGCTGGGTTAGCCCTGGCTGAGGATGCCTGGCTGGGTTAGCCCTGGCTGAGGAGGCCTGGCTGGGTTAGCCCTGGCTGAGGATGCCTGGCTGGGTTAGCCCTGGCTGGGGAGCCCTGGCTGGGAGAGCAGGCAGCTGGGGCTGCCTCCCTGGCTCCAGTGAAGGGAGGAGCTCCAGAGGGAAGGCTGCTGAGTGATTCAGTCTTTCAGCTCTGAGGTCAGCAGCTCTGACGCAATCCGTTCTAAACAACACAAGACATGCAGGCTACCTACAAACAACGGCTACAGCTCTACAGCCCCTTCCTGTTCTGTCGCTGGCGAGGGAACAACAAAATTACAGCAGTAACTATAAGGAGCGATTTGGAAACTGCAGGATGGTTCTTTGTTTTCAAACTATGTGGTTTTATTGCAGGGATTTTTTAAACCTATCCTCACCACTGAAATGACTGTCACCCTTCTCCATGAAAGATAAGCAAGTAGAAAAACACAAAAAATAACGGTTATTACCACTTACAACTATAATCTTATCCTATGCCATCGCCCACAGCCCAAAAACATATTTCCATTTATCTTTGGTTGCTAGTTTTCCTATACAAGAACAATGTCACTACTCTTCTGATCATTAAAGTGAACTCATACACCACACCAGTGATTTTCTCTGGTTTCCACAGGCAGTGCGGTCAACTACATCTACACATCCTGTCCCTCTGTACATGGTGAGCCACGGTGGGCTCAGCCAGGTGACCTCATCCCCACCATCAGCACCGGCAGCGGCAGGAACCCAGCAGGAATGGCAGCTGTTCAGGCTGCCCTGCTTTGATGGCACTCTGCCTCTTATTTACCGCGCTGGGACCACGCATCATTTACTCTGAATCGACCAGGCTTTGTCCACCTGTTACCTGACCGCTTCCGCCACTGTGGGGGGATCATGTGGAGGAACAGGAGGAAGCACCCCCAATAGGCTGCTTCACAGCTTGGTCTCATGGTTGTGGATTGGACAAGAACACCTAGAGTAAAGGTAATGAAGGAGTGAGTGAGGAGGAGAGACAGAGAGAAAGAGAGATAAAGAGAGAAAGAGGGGGGAGACAGAGAGAGAGGTGGATGGAAAGAGAGCGAGAGCGAGAGCGAGAGCGAGAGCGAGAGCGAGAGCGAGAGCGAGAGAGACAGAGAGAGAGGTGGATGGAAAGAGAGCGAGAGCGAGAGCGAGAGCGAGAGCGAGAGCGAGCGAGAGAGAGAGAGAGAGAGAGAGAGAGAGAGAGAGAGGGAGAGAGAGAGAGAGAGAGAGAGAGAGAGAGAGAGAGAGAGGGAGAGAGAGAGAGAGAGAAGGGATAAAGAGTCCTGAGGGGTGTGCTGTGGGTGTTTAAGATATAGAGGACATGGAAAAACATCAGTGGGGTGATGGCCTTGCCTCTCACAGGCTTGGTGGGAGTTCTGGACGAGTCAAGGCAAGTTCCTAAAATATGGTTTACACCAGGCAGACATACAGCTATCTTCTCTATTGAATGTTTACAGCTGATAACTGTCAATTTAGGAACTATGATACACTTCCTTCTTCATAAAAGGTAAATATACAGGAACTCCACAGAGGCAAAAATAACAAGATTCTCATTCTAAAGCTATAGTGAAAATATATATATACTGTAGTAACTGAATCCTCAGTACACAATAGACCTTCTGTAGAGACTGGACCCTCTGTCAATCTACTCCATCCAACTATGAACAGTCCATTGGTTCTTGTGTGGACCCTCTCTCTTTATTCACTGAGTCCTTGCCTGCTCACTTTCTGAACAGGGGAGGGGAGGGTTAAGGGGCGGCCTGTGGAGGGGACTGAAGAATCTTACTAGGATGTAATCCCGTCCAAGTGCCTCTGGCTCTTTCTTCTCTCTTGTTAGGAGCTCCCTTTGTGAGTAGGGCCTGAGCTGTTGGCTGGAAGGGAGTGGATGTGCAGTGTGCAGTGGCTGGCTCGCTGGCTCGCTGGCTGTGGCAGTGGGGCCTGGGGGTGCAGTCCGGGATTTAGGCAGGGGTGGAGGGCCTGGGGGACTTGGGGGTGCATGCAGGTGTGTAGCAAGGGTATAGAAGGGGGTGCAATCAGGGGTACAGGGAGGGGTGCAGGCAGGTGCGCAGGCATTGGTATGCTGGCAGTGTCAGTAGGGCCTGGGTGTGCAGGCAGGGGTGCAGGGCCTGAGACTGTCTGAATGACCGGAGGGTAAACGAAAACACCACACCCCTCCATTCAATATCAGTGACATTAACGAACACAACGCTGCTGCACCGTCATCTGGTTCTCATCTGGAACCCCAATGATCTATGACAAATGGTTATGCATCCTGTTCAAATAAACACACTGGAATCCAAAATCCATATACATGCACTTTTTTACCCCACACATCTGTTGAGTCCTCACATGAAACACTGTGTGTTATGTGTGTATCTGTCTATGAATATCTATGTCTATGGTATGTATCCATACCTGTACAGGAACAAATCATTTTTATTGTACCTTGTTGGCATGAGACTAGTGTCACTGTGCCTACTGTGCACCCCTCTACCCCCACCCTTCCATCTCTCCCTCGCCAAAGTGAGCCTTGCTAGTTAGGCAGGCAGAGGAGGGTGGGAGGCACACTGCAGGAATGTGAGCCTGTGTATTGTTTGTAAAAATAAACCATCTGGACAAAGATATTCACAGAGAATTTATACCAAACAGCTGCGAAAGCAAGCTTCTGAATGTGGACGGGGTGACTGGTGATGCAACGGGACCACACCACTAGTATTACTCTGGCAGTCCTCAAGGAGAGGAGAGGAGGAGTTTGGCTAGTTCTAACATTATTTAATGAGAGCAGCCAATCTGAGCACAGCATATTGAAAAACACTCCACGTTTGTTGACTACATCCTGTTATTTCTATTCTATCATGCATGTCATCATACAATAATTCTACATTTATATGACACATAGGATTAATGCAAAAACAAAACTTTGCTCAGACTTTGTAAGTATCTCTTTTATTTCGACTATAGCCAAGCTCATCCCAGGGTAAATGCAATGTCCCTGGGCCCCTGGGGTAATGTGTCTCGACTCTCTCCAGGGTCGCGCTCACTGCTCAGCCAGTCAGTCAATCCACTGATCAGTCAGTGTTGGAGGGCTCATCCCATCCCATCACGCTGTTTGACTACCTCAGAGCACAGAAAAAACCTCACACACACAAACGCAAAGAGACGGACGGACACTCACTGGCTGACTGTCAAATCACAAGCAGCAGATGTGGAGAGGGCTATGAAGCCTGCCTGGCCCTGCATGCTCTCTCTGGCCATCTGGCCAAGCCAAATATTGCCTCAGCACACGGCACCCCCGTCTATTTGTCTTTGGCGCTGCTGCAGCATTGTCTGTGGTCACACCTAGGTACTCTCCAGTCACACCAGTCACTGCCCCCCCATCAAGAGACTGACAGCAGACAGTTAGCTGAGGTTTATAGAGGTGTCATCAGGTTGATTAGTTCTATTGGTAAACAATGTCCTCTTCCTGCTCATCCTGCTCTGATTGGAGGGTATATGTTAGAGGAGTAGTCCTCAGACCTGTGTTTAAATAATATTTGAAACCTTTCAAATACTATAGCTGTGCTTGATTGAGCGTGTCTGGAGCAGTGAAACCAATGGAATAGTGACAAAAGTGCAACCCCTGGTCATCAGTCACTCCAGGCAGCCTGAAGCAAACGCTCAAAGTATTTGAAAGATTTAAAATAGTATTTGAACTCAGGTCTGGTTGGAGTCTCCCTCTCTGGTCATAGGGAAACTTGAACACAGATCAGTGCTTGCTGTACTCAATAAATAGTCTCTCTTTCTCTCTCTTTCTTTCTAAAGTCACGTCAAACAAACACAGTAAACAAAGAGGCTGCTAAACAAGAGGCGACCCAATCAAGGTCTGGCAACTGCAGAAAGCCATGATGATCTCCAAGATGTCTTCTGTCAAGAAGAAGAATTAGTAGTGTTGGATAGTAATTGTAAGCAAGAAAGTGTTCTTTGAAAAGGAATATTGACACTTGTTGCAAATCATCAAGGAGACATACAGCACCCTGAGAGTCGCCAGAGGATTGTTAGTATATTAGCACGTCAGTATGCAGTATGGCAGTATGCAGTAAGACTCTTTATACATTGGGAGCTGTTGTCATCCTTCCTCTTCCTCTTGCCTTCCCTGGGTGCCCCGGGTCACAGCATCCACTGTGGGATCCACACTTATCTAATAATATAAAATAATGCATCCTTCCTTCATTAGCCTTACCTTGGTCTGGTTGCATCACAGCACAGGAATTCACCTCTTCCTCTAATCATCCCAGACCCAATATCCTGCAATTAGTTCAGTTTCCACACACACACATGCACGCACATACATGCACACCTACGCACACACACAAACACAGATGTATTAACACATGCCTACGCACACACACACACACACACACAGAGACACACATACTGCCTTGGGGTTCTGCTCTGTTCTGTTCGGCCTGCCTGGGAAATGGGATCCAGTCTCCCTCTAAGCCTGCTACTACCCTGGTGCCAGAGAGCAGGACTGTACCTTCACATACAGAGAGATACTGCAGGCCAGGACACACGGTTGTTGTTATTGACTTGTTTGCATGGAGAAAATGTGTAACATGCAACATCGACATGTACTTGGAATTGGACAAGCAGGGAGTAGTGATGTTTTGCTGGTGTGTCTGAGTGAGTTGGGATGAGTTGGCCCTGAAATTATCTGACCACAACACAGAGCCTCACTGTCCTATGGTTGACCGTTAGAGAACAGTAAGGGTATGATAGGAAGTGTTTACATCGACTGGGGCTCCTGCTTATCCAATCAGAAGAAGTTAATAATAGCAGAGAATAACGCTCTTTAGAATGTTATTTTAATTGGTTTATAAATTCTGCCAATTACGCACCGGAATTCCCCCTCTAAGTCACCTTCACTAATCTGCTTGAAGAGTCAGAGGAATCAAATGGAGCGGTGACACCGTGTCAAACACTGATGTGAGACATACAGAGGCCAGGAGACTGACAGCACGAGTGTGTGTGTGGTGTATGTGTGTTCCTGTGTGTGTGTGAGTGTGTGTGTGTGAGTTCCTGTATGGGTGGGTGTGTGTGTTCCTGTGTGTGTGTTCCTGTGTGTGTGTGTGTGCCCGTTTGCGTGTGTATACGCCTACTGTAGGTGAGTGTGTCCATCCTTCAGCGCTGCAGATCATGTGAATACGGCAGCCCAATTGGATTATCAGATTAGCACCAGATTTGCCCCCTGACCTCTGCAGCAGGCAGTCAGACACTGGAAGTCTTTGCCTGGCTGACAGTGACGTTGCTTATGGCATGTCGTCCTGTCGGCTGGCCTCCCACCTCTCCAGGGCAGTCACACCCTTTACCTGTAGGAAGGGCACTGTAGTCAGACAAACAACTAAATGTCGGATTAGAATTATGTGGCGGTTTAGCCTAGCTCACCCACTGCAACAATAATCTGGACAGAACAGATTATGGCCTATGTTTAATCCTTATCCTCTTCATTGTAATGCAATGGAAATGGATGAGTCTATTCTTCAAACCACTATAATGTCATGGAAATGCTTATTAATACGAATGACCATATTGGGACCGGAAGACTGAAAAACTGCTTCTATCTCAAGACCATCAGACTGTTAAACAGCCATCACTAGCACATTAGAGGCTGGAAATCACTGGCCACTTTAATAAATGGAACACTAGTCACTTTAATAATGTTTAAATATATTTTGCATTACTCATCTAATATGTACATACTGTATTCTATTCTATTGCATCTTAGTCTATGTCGCTCTGACATTGCTTGTCCATATATTTATGTATTCTTAACCTCTTGATGCTAGGGGTCAGATTTTTTAAAATAACGTTCCCAAGGTAAACAGACTATTTCTCAGGTCCAGATCATAGAATATGCATATAATTTACAGATAGGATCGAAAACACTCCAAAGTTTCCAAAACTGTCAAAATATTGTCTGTGAGTATAACAAAACTGATTCTGCAGGCGAAAACCTGAGGAAATCTAACTCGGAAGTGATTTTTTATTTTTTTTATCTGTGTTTCCTGGCCAGTCTTTCTTCCATTTAAAGGGGTATCAACCAGATTCATTTTCCAATGGCTTCCTCAGGCTGTGACCAGGCTTTAGACATAGTTTCAGGCTTTTATTTAGAAAAATTAGCAAGATTTTTCAAAACTAGTCAGGTGTCCTCTGATTAGTTCCTGCGAGAGGGGTAGCTCTCCATTTTCTTTCTCTCTTTTATTGAATAGGTTATGGTCCGGTTGAAATATTATTGGTTATGTTTGTTAAAAACAACCTGAGGATTGATTATAAAAAACATTTGACATGTTTCTACGAACATTACGGATACTTTTTGGAATTTTCGTCGAACAGAACCAGGCTTTGGTTTTCTGAACATAACGCGCAACCCAAATGGCGTTTTTTTGTGATAAAAGTAATATTTATCGAACAAAAATAACATTTGTTGTGTAACTGGGAGTCTCGTGAGTGCAAACATCCGAAGATTATCAAAGGTAAGCGATTAATTTTATTGCTTTTCTGACTTTCGTGACAATGCTAATTTGGGGCTAGCTGTTGTAGCATTGATTGATACACTCACAAAAGCTTGGATTGCTTTCGCTACAAAGCATATTTTCAAATCTGACACGATAGGTGGATTAACAACAAGCTAAGATGTGTTTTGTTATATTTCACTTGTGACTGCATGATTATAAATATTTTTAGTAATATTTTTGAATCTGATACGTTTGGGAATTTTCTTCTGCCTTTCAGGACCGGAACGAGGCTGTAGTTTTCTGAACATAACGTGCAACCCAAATGGCAGTTTTTTGTTATAAAAATAATATTTATCGAACAAAATGAACATTTATTGTGTAACTGGGAGTCTTGTGAGTGCAAACATCCGAAGATTATCAAAGGTAAGCGATTCATTTTATTGCTTTTCTGACTTTCGTGACCATGCTAATTTGGGGCTAGCTGTTGTAGCACTGATTGATACACTCACAAAAGCTTGGATTGCTTTCGCTGCAAAGCATATTTTCAAAATCTGACACGATAGGTGGATTAACAACAAGCTAAGCTGTGTTTTGGTATATTTCACTTGTGATTGCATGATTATAAATATTGTTAGTAATATTCTGCGCCCTGCAATTCAGCGGTTGTTTAGGAAAATGATCCCGCTAAAGGGATCCGTAGCGCAGAGAAGTTAATTCCATTCCTTTACTTAGATTTGTGTGTATTGGGTATATGTTGTGATATTGTTAGATATTACTTGATAGATATTACTGCACTGTCGGAGCTAGAAACACAAGCATTTCACTACACCTGCAATAACATCTGTTAATCACGTGTTTGTGACCAATAAAATTTGATTTGATTTGTAGAACAATTATAAAAAAACGTTAATAAATGTTAATACTATTTCTCATAAAAGTTTCCTTTAGACTTTGTTTCTTTTGATAATAGGGTGTTGTTCTGGTTGTGTTTCGACCACCAGGCAGTGGATGATTTATCCTGGTGTGAAGCAGCAGCAAAGCCACCTTTGAGAATAACGCTGGATTGTTTTTAATGGCCTGCAGTAATGTGTGGACACATTTTCTCCAGGTCAGCGAGTGACAGCCGTCTAACTAACCTGCTGACGGCCACCAGAACCCACACTCACTTTATGATTAATTTAATCTCCTGTGTGTGTGTGTGTGTGTGTGTGTGTGTGTGTGTGTGTGTGTGTGTGTGTGTGTGTGTGTGTGTGTGTGTGTGTGTGTGTGTGTGTGTCCATGTCAGCCACTGTGTGTATGTGTTCTTGTGTGTGTCTGTGTTTCTGGCCGTGTGCCAAACGCAGGTTATTTACAGGTGGCTGCTGCTGTTGTTGTTACTAATCCATTAGAACAACTCACAGGACCAGGTTCACCAGTAGCTGTTACTTAAACAAGCATAAAGACAGAGCACACTACTGTTGCCAAAAGTCTTTGAACAAAATTACTTCCTCTCCTCAAGCACACCACAGGTTTAATTATGTGTTGCAGAACATATAACAGGACAGACAATTTGTAGTGGGAAATCATATTTCCATTGGAAGGGGATTAAGACCTAACCAGTGATTTATAAAGAGGAATGTCATAATTGTATTTTTCACAGAGCTTCGAGGATTGTGTTTCAGCTAATGGGTGTCAGGCTGAAAGCACTAATTAGTTTTTGTAGTCGACTGTCACCGGCAGAGAAAGAAAAGGTGCCACAATAAATATGTTCCCACCGTGGGCTCTAAAGCCTGTAATTTGAATCAATGCTTCTGTATTAGGTTGTGGGAATTCTAAACGTCTCAACAACATGCAGAGATGTAATTGCGTGGTTGTCTCACCCACACCTTGGCTTGAGTAGAGGGACTCTGACAACAACGATTACTAGGATACCCCCCTCTTTTACAAATCACATTGCAGGCTTTATGAAATTATAAACACCCATGACCTGAAAATTCTATTGTTATTGTTGGAAAGAATTGCCATGAACCAGGTGCAAAGTAACTACACCAACGTCATCATTTTTAAATCTGTATTTGTTTTGTGACAGAAGCCATATTATATCTGAACTACATATAATATGCTAAAGCAGCACATTCAATCTTTGGTTTAGGCACATACTCCCATCAAGTCAATAATACTGATATTTTCAAAGAGATTAAAAACGCTTGAGAAGCAAGATCTAACATACTTGACCAAACACAAAATAAATCCCTGACACACACACACACAGTTTTTTTACTATCCTTGTGGAAACCAAACAATTGATTTCCATTCAAAATCCTATTTTCCCTAACCCCCTCACCATAAGCTTTACCCTAACCTTAACACTAACTTTACCCTCAAACCCTAAACAAAATCCTAACTCTAACCCCGAAGCCTAAAATGGCATTTTTCCTTGTGAGGATTGTAAAACCAAACACACACACAACCAAGTGTTGTTTTTCCTTTTTGCTCTTGCTCTACATTAAAAAAGGAGAAAAAAGTATGTTGTATTTGTTTACATACAATTATGTAAACATATGCTGTTACCCTTTTCAGTTTTGCCATGAGCAGACAAAGGGGTCTGGTGGCCTGAGCTGAAAGACCTTCAAGGTCTGGAATTTTCCATCTCCCATTTGAAGAGGCTTAAACATGACAATTAGGGAGGGTCACATGGTCTCTTTATTCATAGTTTATTCAGCAGTGGGTGAAAACATAAAGATACAGAGGCTCTACCTTCTCTGAGAGAGGTGAGGTAGCTAGGCTGGCGGAGTGGCGAGGGGCAGCGCCAGGTGCTCTTCTCTCTTAGTTTACACCCCGCTCTGTAGCCTGTCGTCATGTGAGTCACACTCCATAGTCATTAGGAATGAAGGAGGCCCATCCTGGCCCCCGGCCCTTAGCAACAGACACTCTGCCAAATGACACCTTCCTGTCAACAAACAACAGACAGCAGCAGAAGCCTCTCCACTCCTTGACACTGCTAGCCCCTCCTCCTCTACTCTCCTCTCCTTGTCTCTCACCCAACTGGACCACACTGACTCCTGCTTTCTGGACCACCCCCACTAACCCCCCACTGGACCACACTGACTTCCGCTCCCTGGAACAACCGCACTAACCCCCCACTGGACCACACTGACTCCTGCTGCCTGGAACACCTCCACTAACCCCCCACTGGACCACACTGACTCCTGCTGCCTGGAACACCTCCACTAACCCCCCACTGGACCACAATGACTTCTGCTGCCTGGAACACCCCCACTAACCCCCCACTGGACCACACTGACTTCCGCTCCCTGGAACACCCGCACTAACCCCCCACTGGACCACACTGACTTCTGCTGCCTGGAACACCTCCACTGGACCACCCCCACTGGACCACACTGACTCCTGCTCCCTGGAACACCTCCACTAACCCCCCACTGGACCACACTGACTCCTGCTCCCTGGAACACCTCCAATAAACCCCCACTGGACCACACTGACTTCCGCTCCCTGGAACACCTCCACTAACCCCCCACTGGACCACACTGACTCCTGCTCCCTGGAACACCTCCACTAACCCCCCACTGGACCACACTGACTTCTGCTCCCTGGAACACCTCCACTGGACCACCCCCACTGGACCACACTGACCTCTGCTGCCTGGAACACCTCCACTGGACCACCCCCACTGGACCACACTGACTTCTGCTCCCTGGAACACCTCCACTGGACCACCCCCACTGGACCACACTGACTTCTGCTGCCTGGAACACCTCCACTGGACCACCCCCACTGGACCACACTGACTCCTGCTGCCTGGAACACCTCCACTAACCCCCCACTGGATCACACTGACTCCTGCTGCCTGGAACACCTCCACTAACCCCCCACTGGACCACACTGACTTCTGCTCCCTGGAACACCCCCACTGGACCACACTGACTTCTGCTGCCTGGAACACCTCCACTGGACCACCCCCACTGGAGCACACTGACTCCTGCTGCCTGGAACACCTCCACTGGACCACCCCCACTGGAGCACATTGACTTCTGCTGCCTGGAACACCCCCACTGGACCACCCCCACTGGACCACACTGACTTCTGCTGCCTGGAACACCCCCACTGGACCACCCCCACTGGACCACACTGACTTCTGCTGCCTGGAACACCTCCACTGGACCACCCCAACTGGAGCACCCTGACTTCTGCTGCCTGGAACACCCCCACTGGACCACCCCCACTGGACCACCGCCACTGGAGCACACTGACTCCTGCTGCCTGGAACACCTCCACTGGACCACCCCCACTGGAGCACACTGACTTCTGCTGCCTGGAACACCCCCACTGGACCACCCCCACTGGACCACCGCCACTGGAGCACACTGACTCCTGCTGCCTGGAACACCCCCACTGGACCACCCCCACTGGAGCACACTGACTCCTGCTGCCTGGAACACCCCCACTGGACCACCCCCACTGGACCACCCCCACTGGACCACCGCCACTGGAGCACACTGACTCCTGCTGCCTGGAACACCCCCACTGGACCACCCCCACTGGACCACCCCCACTGGACCACCCCCACTGGACCACCCCCACAGGACCACCGCCACTGGAGCACACTGACTCCTGCTGCCTGGACCACCCCCACTGGACCACCCCCACTGGACCACCCCCACTGGACCACCCCCACTGGAGCACACTGACTCCTGCTGCCTGGAACACCCCCACTGGACCACCCCCACTGGACCACCGCCATTGGACCACCGCCACTGGAACACCGCCACTGGACCACCCCCACTGGACCACCCCCACTGGAGCACACTGACTCCTGCTGCCTGGAACACCTCCACTAACCCCCCACTGGAGCACACTGACTTCTGCTGCCTGGAACACCCCCACTGGACCACCCCCACTGGAGCACACTGACTCCTGCTGCCTGGAACACCTCCAGTAACCCCCCACTGGAGCACACTGACTTCTGCTGCCTGGAACACCCCCACTGGACCACCGCCACTGGAGCACACTGACTCCTGCTCCCTGGAACTCCTCCACTAACCCCCCACTGGAGCACACTGACTCCTGCTGCCTGGAACACCCCCACTGGACCACCCCCACTGGACCACCACACTGGACCACCCCCACTGGACCACCCCCACTGGACCACCCCCACTGGAACACCCCCACTGGAGCACACTGACTTCTGCTCCCTGGAACACCCCCACTGGACCACCGCCACTGGACCACCCCCACTGGACCACCCCCAATGGAGCACACTGACTTCTGCTGCCTGGAACACCCCCACTGGACCACCGCCACTGGAGCACACTGACTCCTGCTGCCTGGAACACCCCCACTGGACCACCCCCACTGGAGCACACTGACTCCTGCTGCCTGGAACACCCCCACTAACCCCCCACTGGAGCACACTGACTCCTGCTGCCTGGAACACCCCCACTAACCCCCCACTGGAGCACACTGACTCCTGCTGCCTGGAACACCCCCACTAACCCCCCACTGGACCACCCCCACTGGACCACCCCCACTGGACCACCCCCACTGGAACACCCCCACTGGACCACCCCCACTGGAGCACACTGACTTCTGCTCCCTGGAACACCCCCACTGGACCACCGCCACTGGACCACCCCCACTGGACCACCCCCAATGGAGCACACTGACTTCTGCTGCCTTGAACACCCCCACTGGACCACCACCAATGGAGCACACTGACTCCTGCTGCCTGGAACACCCCCACTGCAGCACACTGACTCCTGCTGCCTGGAACACCTCCACTAACCCCCCACTGGACCAATCTCTGACCACTGAGACCAACATAGATCATCTCTGTGATAGACAAAAAAAATGTGTTTGAGGGCTGACTCACTAATATGATTACTAATATGAATAAACCCATATTGGAGAAGCTACTATCAATATAGAAATCACAATAAAAAATAGGAAATGTATTAATTATAAAGAAACATTATTTACCTGCCTCGCCATCTAAATCATTGGAATTTCATTACCGGTGTGTAAACAGGTTTTGATATTTACAAAAATGTTACTTCACAAGCAATTGAATGTTCTGAATGAAAACACAGCATTATGTGTAAACAAATACAACTCACAGACAACGACGCATACCATAATAAAACCGACTAGAGGATGACCAATTATACCTTCACCATATTACCCTGCAAGGCATTACCACACTCTACTCTCCATTCAGTTACACATACACACTCCCACACTGTCAGTAATACACACACACGGATGCACACACACACAGATGCAAACACGCACGCACACACACACACTCCCACAAAGTCAGAGAGCAGCGGAGGCCCGGCCCCTATCACTCATTAGTTTACAAAAGCCGTCTGTGGCAGACGTGAGGTCACTGCGGCTGTGCAGTGTGGCTTTGACGGCAGAAAACACAGACAGTGTATTAGAAGGTAAAGTGCATCTGACTGGGACCAAGACAGAATACTTATTAACCCAGTGGGAGAGTGCTGCTATAGTGTCTGTCTCCACACTCCTCTGGTTAGGAGTTAGGACTAGATACAGATCAAGACACTGGGTGTGTGTGTAGCTAAATTAGAGGTCAGACAGTCTCTCACATACTGTTCCACTATGCCATCACATTTATTTATTTATTTTATTTTACCGTTATTTTACCAGGTAAGTTGACTGAGAACACGTTCTCATTTGCAGCAACGACCTGGGGAATAGTTACGGGGAAGAGGAGGGGGATGAATGAGCCAATTGTAAACTGTGGATTATTAGGTGACCATGATGGTCATCTCTCATCTGATTCTAGGGTCAGGGCAGATTATTTATTAATTCATTCTGGTATTGGGCTAATATGACCAGTGCACTCAACCATTCTAGGAAACCATTTCAGCAATAACTAGAACGAACATTACATGTATTACACAATGTTCAAGCATGCACTGTTGGAGCGAGATAACACAAGCATTTCGCTACACCCGCAATACACCAATAAAATTGCATTCGATTTGATTTGATTTGACACACTTTTGTGCTGAGTTAGTGTGTGAGGTTGTTGGTATATGATACAAAGGGAGATGTTTTAATTTCCTCCTCTCCCCTGGCTGGCCGGGCCGGGTCGGGGGTTGGGGGGTTGCCCACCAGAATGTACTCCCCTGGCCCTCTGGCCTCGTTCAGAGTGTCACAGGCCGTGACTCACAGCCAAGAGAGCAAACAGGAAGGATGTTAACCACTACCACCACCAGCGCAGCATTTCACCACCCTCCCCTCCGACCCCCACCTCCCCTCCACACAAAAGACCCTAACTTAATGAAGCCTGGATGAGTGCACGGCACGGCGATGACATCAGAGTTGGAGGGAAAACACACACACAGCAGGAGCAGCTCCAGAGGAGAGGATTAAAGTGGGCTGTTGAGGACTCTGAGCTCCTGCAGTGTCCAGACAGGAACACAGGACTAGCCTGGATAAAGGGTACACAACCAGGATACACAGCACAAACAGACCTGGGACCAGGCTACACAGAACACATACCTTCTGTCAAAGTCTGGGAAAAAAGAGGAAGAGATGGCGGGGGTAGTGGTTAAAGAGGGTGAGTGAGGGAGATAGAGAGAGCATGAGATAAAGAGAGAATGACAGAAAAAGAGACAGAGAAAAAGAGAGAAGGTGAGAATTGGGTGTGTTGGTCAGTTGCCATCACTCGCCTATGTCCTCACCAGAGAGTTTCTCTGTCACCCCGTGCCAGCACCTTATCACCCTGCATCCCCGCCACCCTGTCACTCTGTCCCCCTAGCTTGTGTCTCTGTCACCCCGTTGTCATGCTGTCAGGCTCACCCCTGACCTTGTGTGTCCCAGGTTTAGAAAAATAAAGAAGGTAGAGAAATAGAGAGAGGGGGGGTGTGCCTGGACATGTCTGTCTCCTTAGATCACAGGCCCCGGACATGAAGTGCTAATGCTATGTGTCCATAGATTTATGAGGGTGTGTTAGGGGTTAGGGTGTGTGTGCCGGTGTGTTTGTATGTGTGTATGAGGATGTATGTGTATGTGTGTGTCTGGGGGGGGGGAGGGGGGGGGGGGGGTACGGGGGGGTACGGGCAGAGGAGCACACACTGGGTCTATCACTGTCACACACACACTACCCTGGGGGTAGCGACTCTGTTCTGGTCACACACATGATCTCACTGTCGTAGACTTTATGGATGACGGACACTACAATTATGACTACATACATTTATCCTAATTTATCCTGGCTACAGTTATCCTCAACCTGGGTGTTTGTCAACATCTGTATCTGTATACTCATCACAAAAACAAAGAGAATCAAACTCATTCTGAGAAGATCCTATTCTTCCTAATTCCAGGAAGTGCTGTTGAGCTACAGAAACAGGCTGCAAGACATTTCACACTCTCTGGGAGTGAATCATAAAAGATGTGCTTCTAAAGTTCAGCTTTTTGAGGAAGGAGCCGGGCTGGTGGCGTCCCATAGCACATTATTATGCCGTGAGGGCCAGGAGCCAAGGAATACGTCCCGAAAAGCACACGTCGACCAATCAGACGCCTGGGATTCCATGGAACACCACCCATAATCCTCTGAACAAATACATGTATCTAATACCATAACAACCCTCCACCAACACGCCAGAGACGCCAGAGTCAGGCCAAGAGGAGTGTGACGCATCCGTAGCAACACACCATAATTAACACAAGTGCCAGGATAGACTCTTAGTTTAGAAGACCCAGCAAGCTACCCCCCATCCTCCCCGCCCCTTCAACCCTCCTCCTCTCCTTCTTCACATGCCTCCACACTGATATTTAACAAAACATTCATCTTCTTGCCAGCTCTTCTAAAGAATCCTGTGATGTAGCTGTGAGCTCCAGACGAGACTGGCTAATAGTAATTCCATTGTTCTGGTGGTTATTTATGCCTTGGCTGTACCAGGCATGATGAGGTAAGTTTTCTTTATGTTTTTATTCACAACTGGTGATACATAAAGCCAGATTACACAAATGTCTCTCTGTTTCATAGCGCCGCTACCTCACACCCTCCTCCTCTATCCCTCACTCCATCGCCTTTCAATAGCACATTTCCCCTTTTCTCCCCTCTTTCTAAATCACCCACAGCATTTGCATGTGAATCGCTTGTATATCTTCTTTTATATGATGCGCTTCCCACCCCCCCAAAAAAAGGGTGGTGGGGGGGCTGCCCCAACTCAACCCAACACCCCCTTCACTAAAAAATGTAATGTTACTCTCCCATTCCCAGCCTGGCATAGCAGATTTTTTAATAAAAGAAGACAGGGTTTATGAAATTAAGACGACACGTTTTTTTTCTGCCCCGAAAGATAAGCCATAGTCTGTTTATGTTACTGGGGTGATAATCCGCGTGGAATTTCTCCAGAGCACTTTTATTGACATTTTAAATTATCACTCTGCCAGGTCTTAGTGGAGCGGTAGTTGGGAGGCATATCATTACAATAGTGAACCATACTTGTGAATCAGACACAGGGGCCTGTTGGACTCTGCTCTGTTCGCCTGTGGCTCAGAGAGAGGACCGTGTGGGGTCAGAGACACACTACTGTGCAGTTAGTCTGGGGAGAAATGATCCCAGCGTGTGTGTATTTGTGTATGTGTGTGTTTGAGCCGGGTTCACAAGGAGACCAGTATGCCCCCGTAACACACATAGACACAGACACACACACAGGTCTCTCCTCTCTGGGCCAGGGTTATTTACAACACCAGTGTAGTCCAGCCCCTTTTCAGAGAAAGCACATGGTAAGGACCCAGAAAGCCAAACAGACAGGATGACCTCTTACATGCACAGTGCACAGGGTCATACTTGTTTTCCCTGCACTCTGATTAGATCCATTTATACAAACTCAAAACCCCTGGCTAAAGTTACATACTTACATCCCTGTAATAATTCAGACATGTATTGCAAAGGGGCCTTTTTTTCTCTTGCTCTTTCTTTCTCTTTCGGTGAGTTCTGCTGATCTGCTTTGTTTCAAAAGCAGATCAACTTCAAAGCATTGAAACAGAAAGATGAATAGTTGAACAGAAATGCCATTTCATAAGCTATTGAATTTCGCTGCTATCACTCAAGGCTTTTTGTCTGACTGTGTGAGGAGGTGTGTGTGTGAGAGAGAGTGCATGCCTGTGCATACGTATGTATGTATGTATGTATGTGTGTGTGTGTGTGTGTGTGTGTGTGTGTGTGTGTGTGTGTGTGTGTGTGTGTGTGTGTGTGTGTGTGTGTGTGTGTGGAGGTGTAGTCAGGGCACAAAGGAAACCAGTTCAACCATAACAGCTGGTTACCCATGGCATGTATGAGTGCCCTCTTCCTCCCTCGCTCACCCTGTTGACATTATCCACTACATCTCCCTCTCTTTTCTAGTGGATGGATTCTGTTATGACAAGTTTAATTGAGAGTTGTCAACCTATAGCAGTTTTGTAAATATTAGACTTGCCAAGAGCGTCGATTAGAGGAAATGGCCATGGAGTATGGTGATCTTCGCTGTAGCACAATGTCTGTCTTTGTGAAGTGGATAGCTAGGAGACATTTCGATACTTTTGTCTCAATAACCCTTCATGCTATAAGGGCACAAGGCGAGACCCAAATGCAGACACAGGAGGCAGATGGCTGAGCTCCGATATTTATTATACCAAAAGGGGTAGGCAAAAGGCAGGTCGGGGAAAGAATAGCGTTCATAAACCAGGTCAGAGCCCAAACAGTACCAGGCGATAGGCAGGCTCGAGGTCAGGACAGGCAGGGGTTCAGTGATCAGGTCAGAGTCCAAACAGTACCAGGGGATAGGCAGGCTCGAGGTCAGGACAGGCAGGGGTTCAGTGATCAGGTCAGAGTCCAAACAGTACAAGGGGATAGGCAGGCTCGAGGTCAGGACAGGCAGAGTGGTCAGGCAGACGGATTCGGCATCAGGACAGACAAGGGTCAAAACCAGGAGGGCAGGAAACAACAGAGACTGGGAAAATAGGAGCTAGGAGAAACACTGGTTGACTTGGAAAAAACAAGACGAACTGGCACAGAGAGACAGGAAACACAGGGATAAATACACCGGGGACTAATGGGGAAAACAAGAGACACCTTTAAATAGGCAACAATCTCATCCAACTACAAGGACAGCTTTTCTTTGCTCTTTGTTTATTAATCATTGACCTGAGAGAACATTGAGTAACCATGGACATCAAGCCTACTCTTTTGAATATGAGCTGCTTATTATAGCCACAATCTTCTACCTTTTAATACATGACTCACAGCTTTATGTCTATGGAAGTTCTCTTCTCATTAGTGTGGTTATTGAAGGGCGACAGAGCTGATCCAGAGCTGACACATCTCCTATGATCTCTGATCTGTCCATGCAGCAGCTTGCTCATTGATCAGTCTCAAAACAATGCTTTAGTTCTCCTGATGACTTTTAATGTGTGAGTTTAACTGTCTCTTTCACACTGTGCCAAACAGGTCAGCTCTTGCGTTATCCATTGGATGTTATTTTTAGCTGAAGGTGGAGGAGTGGGTGGTGTTTCAATTTTAGTCCACTGTTTGATTCATTAGTCAGAGCGCTGTGTGTGTACTCGTGTGTGTGTGTATAGTCTCCATTGTGTCGTGGTGGTGTGTGTGTAGTCTCCATTGTATCGTGATGGTGTGTGTGTAGTCTCCATTGTATCGTGATGGTGTGTGTGTAGTCTCCATTGTATCGTGATGGTGTGTGTGTAGTCTCCATTGTGTCGTGGTGGTGTGTGTGTAGTCTCCATTGTATCGTGATGGTGTGTGTGTAGTCTCCATTGTGTCGTGGTGGTGTGTGTGTAGTCTCCATTGTATCGTGGTGGTGTGTGTGTAGTCTCCATTTTATTGTGGTGGTGTGTGTAGTCTCCATTGTGTCGTGGTGGTGTGTGTGTAGTCTCCATTGTGTCGTGATGGTGTGTGTGTGGTCTCCATTGTGTTGTGGTGTGTGTGTCTAGTCTCCATTGTGTCGTGGTGGTGTGTGTGTAGTCTCCAGTGTGACGTGGTGGTGTGTGTGTAGTCTCCATTGTGTTGTGGTGGTGTGTGTGTAGTCTCCAGTGTGTCGTGGTGGTGTGTGTGTAGTCTCCATTGTGTCGTGGTGGTGTGTGTGTAGTCTCCATTTTATTGTGGTGGTGTGTGTAGTCTCCATTGTGTCGTGGTGGTGTGTGTGTAGTCTCCATTGTATCGTGATGGTGTGTGTGTAGTCTCCAGTGTGTCGTGGTGGTGTGTGTGTAGTCTCCATTGTGTCGTGGTGGTGTGTGTGTAGTCTCCAGTGTGTCGTGGTGGTGTGTGTGTAGTCTCCATTGTGTCGTGGTGGTGTGTGTGTAGTCTCCATTTTATTGTGGTGGTGTGTGTGTAGTCTCCATTGTGTCGTGGTGGTGTGTGTGTAGTCTCCATTGTATCGTGGTGGTGTGTGTGTAGTCTCCATTGTGTCGTGGTGGTGTGTGTGTAGTCTCCATTGTATTGTGGTGGTGTGTGTGTAGTCTCCATTGTATCGTGGTGGTGTGTGTGTAGTCTCTGTGTCGTGGTGGTGTGTGTGTAGTCTCCATTGTATCGTGGTGGTGTGTGTGTAGTCTCTGTGTCGTGGTGGTGTGTGTGTAGTCTCCATTGTGTCGTGGTGGTGTGTGTGTAGTCTCCATTGTGTTGAGGTGGTGTGTGTTCCAGTAAGTGACGCTGCTGTGCATTACTCACCTGGGGGCGGGGCTGGGGCCAGTGAGTCAGTGGTGTATCATCAGCCATCGCCAGGCAGCCTGGGTCAGAGCTTTCTCTCAGTAGCACACTGGGCCCACCTCTCCTCTCAGACCCCTCCTCTCCCCCGCAGTGAAAACAAGCAGCAGTAATGTGCCCATATCCCCTCCATAATTGTGTCTCATCTCCCACCATGACGCCCTGAGAGACAGAGAGAGTGAGAGAGAGAGAGACCAAAGACAGACAGAGGGAGTGGGAGAGAGGGGGAGGGATAAGGGGGGTAAGAGAGGGCTAAGAGAGACAAGATTTAAAAAAATATATAATAATTATTAAACCCTAAAACTCAACTATTACACTATTACAAAACTAAAAAGAGCCTTACATCTAGGCTTGGCATAGAACAACTAAATAAACAGATGATACTGTATATCTTGAGTGATGACATGAACTGAATTTCTGGTCTCTCTCTCTTTCTCAAGAGTCTCCCAGAGACATAACTCAGCACTCTCCACTCCAATAACCGCTGAAAAATGAAAATTGACAGCGGTGTCACGGCGACTATGCCACATGTTTACGAGAGGCTGTCTTTACTGGCCTCAGCCTCAGTGATATAACTCATACATAGTAACAGTCTGCTCATCATAGAGCTGGATTTATAGGCCCAGTGCATAGCCACATGACCTGCCATCCGCCAGCCCAGCCCATAGACCAGGAATCATTATCTAGAGCCACTAACTATAACCTTCATAGACTGTTCCTCTATTCAAATAGGCTCAGTCTGGATCAGCCTGTAAACTCAACATATGCTGAAAGACACAGGTCTAGTCTAGAACGGTGTAGAAGCGGAGGAGTTTGCGTCACAGTAGATTGTGGGGAAAGTATATTTTCCCTCGATTTCAGTGATGTGTTGTTTTTTTATTCAACCCTTATTTTGACTGAGAACACGTTCTCATGTACAGTACAGCAACGACCTGGGGAATAGTTACAGTGGAGAGGACACGAATGAGCCAATCAGAAGCTGGGAATGATTAGGTGGCCAGGACACCAGGGTTAACACCACTACTCTTACGATAAGTGCCATGGGGTCTTTAGTGACCACAGCGAGTCAGGACACCCGTTTAATGTCCCATCCAAAAGTCGTCACCCTACACAGGGCAATATCTCCAAACACTGCTGTGGGGCATTTTTTTTTCGACCACAGGAAAGAGTACCTCCCACTGGCCCTCCAACACTACTTCCAGCAGCATCTGGTCTCCCATCCAGGGACTGACCAGGACCAACCCTACTGAGTTTCAGAGGCAAGCCAGCAGTGGGATGCAGGGTGCTATGCTGCTGGTTACTGTTGTTCTACAGAGGTCATGATGTGAGTTACTTTATTGATTTGTATCCATGTGGATGGTTATGGTTAGGTAAACAACGCTGGTACACAGTCTTCTCTCTCTCTGCATCTCCGATCGGGGAGGCCTGGGTCTGAGTTTCTCACTGGAGCACACAGAGTTCTGTTCTCTGGATGTTTGCATACTTGCTCTGGGAATGTGGCATCAGAGAAGCTGGGCAAGGGAAGCACTTATAGCACACTGCCAGGGAGACAAGGGCTGTTATCACAGGGAGTTCCAATGTTTTCTACTGGTCACCCTGGCCTGCCTTGAGCCTGGCTGGTAGGGCACCGTAACCCGGGGGAGAGATTCTCACAGCCTGGTTGGTTTATTCACCTGCTGCTTAGAGAGGGAGAGAGAGAGAGAGAACCCTGGTGAATCTAGAGGGGCAGGATAGAACGTTTTTAGTTGAGGCTTACACAAGGAGACATCAAAATATGTGATTAAATAATAGTTGCTCAAGGTCTAAAGAAGGTAGACTGACTCCTGAGAAGTATGTCAAAGGTCTGGTTATGCAACAGCCTTCTAAACAAGCTGAGCCTGGTGCTGGTCTGGGACACAGGCAGGATGCTGCTAATGAATGGTGCTTTGACTACAAGCACAGTTAGAGCCTGTACTGCTGTCAGTCACTGAGATTGACACCCATGCAAATCATAGCAGAGATGACAGGCTGTGCAACACCAGCACCCCACCATTTAGCCACCCAGCCGCCCCGCCCTTCCTGCCAACCCCATGCCTGTGCACACAGAGCGGAGACAAATTGGCGGGTCTCTCCCCTCTCTCCTCCGCAGCTCTGTGCTCCAGCGGCCTCTGCTCAGGGGGCTAATTCCAAGTTCAGATCACCATTTGTACTTATTATGCTGACATAATTAATCCCCTGTTGTGATCAGCGGGGGTGGGAGGGCCTCAACGCTCCACTGCTCTGCCTGGCTGGACCTCTCTGCTTTGAACCGCTCCTCTCTTCTCCTCTTCCTCTCCTCTCCTCTTCCCTGACTGTCTCTCCTCTCCCCCTGCACACAGCCCTGTCTGTCTGTCATTCTGTCTGCTGGTCAGTCATTCTGTCACCCTATCTGTGTGTGGCTGTCTGTCGTAACATATATATTATGATATATCTTCCTTCTCTTCTCTAACCCAGCAGTGGATACACACTCTGACAAGACTGACAAACACAGTCACACTAGTTCATGCTTGTATTCTACCAACAAAGTGGGGCAAAAGGCTGCATTAGGAACCCAATGTAAAGCAGTGTGTTTAGAGAGTTGCCAATGCCATCCCCTGCATTACACAGAGGCCTGTACACATCTAGGCCTATGGAACAGCAGCATATCTGCTGCCTCCCACTGCTCTCAGGTCAGCTGAGAGTCATGAATGATAAATCCCTCTGCTTATTGCAATCATGGATAAAGAGACTAGCTTTGGGGACGGAGTCAGAGGAGGGAGGACTAGGAGGGGAGGGGAACAACATCTCATCTCATCAGAAACACCGGCTGGATTAATAAAGCTGAACGGTGGCTGTGTCAACATCTTAAACAGTTCAAGACATTAAAATAAAAACTATGTCCTGAAACATATGTCAGCAAGGCTGTGCAAACAAGGCCAGAATAATGACAGTCAGAGATGAACACCGCTGGCACCGAACACACTGACACTATACCCTGTGATACTAATCTGAATAGGGACAGTCAGAATCAATCGTTCCCAGAAATAAAACATCCCATATTGGACCTTGATTCTTCTGAGCACAGCGTGGGCATACTGTAATTGTATACGCAAGTGCATAGTTCCCAAAAAACAACATTTGGGAATTGGAATATCCTTGTCTGAGTTTAATTGGGTTAATTGTGGGCATTTTCTGACATCAGTCAGATGATTCAATATTTGCCATTCACTGAGGTTGTAAATAATTCAATGTCCCCATTACCTAAACTATAACTGTCTGGAGTGATGTGGAATCAGGAGGACTATAATGACCTGTGTCACTGGTTACAGCAGAAGTAAATGTAGGACAAGATATATTTATCCATACCCAGGCATAATACATGGAATCTTCCTATATAAGGGTATATTTATTCTGAATTTATTGCAAGGACACAATCTTCTTCAGATCTATGGAAAATCCCATAGGCTCCACATACTGTAAACACGCCATAGATGGAGACAGGAAGCGTTCATGCAGAAGACGTCAACTGTCAAAGCCAATCAGTGAGCAACAAGATAATCACTTAATATCCTTATTGTGATTGCTTTACTGCAGATTTAAACCTGATTAAAACTGGGGACAAACCTTCAGCTCAGACATGCTCTCAAATCTCCTTTGAACATAACATGTGATGAAATAGGACACCAGAAATACTTCAATTCAAACTCCATTGTTTCGAAGTATAGCCAACCGACACCTCCAGATGTACCTGGAACACTGGGACACCTGTGTGTTCTGAGAACCCTTACCGTCTGTTCTGTTATCCTGCACAGAGAAGACAATGTACAGTAAACAGTTCAGTTCTGCATGCAATAAGTGATTATGCGGCAGAAGATTTCATCACAAACAACAAAAATGTTCATCTCATGAAAGCGAAACGTGAGAACAGATTAGCTGGTCTCTGTGAAAAAGTATTAATCTGTACAGCATTGGTAGGAATGTTGCTGCTGAGGACTCTAAATACACCGAAACCACTTGTTATATCATGAGCATCATACTTAGATGGCCATGCTTGGTGATATACTAAATGTTACTTTTCAAGTCCAATCAGTAGTAAATCAAATTTCAGCATGGTGCTTGACAATGTTGACTTCAACTCATGGGAATGTTTTGTCCTTCTCTTTCTCGCTCTGTCTGTCTCTCATTTTTACATAAAAGACAGGCTGCATATTAAAAGGAACAAAAATATTCCCACTGTGTGTCAGAGGTGGTCAAAGGTTTCTGCGTTCACACAGGACCTGACAAAGAGGAGGTGGCCAGCGCTTGGCCCACAGAGCCGTGTTGAAATAAATCCTATCCAGAGACAGAGACTGGGAGATAATAGGGCAGCTAGGAGCTGGGTGAGCTCCAGAAACACACATGACAGCACCACAACACCATGTTAGTAGCTCCACCCGTCCTGCATACCTGGGTTCAAATAGTATTTGAAATATTTCAAATACTGTTAGCATTTACTTTAGCTTGCCTGGATTGCCAGGTGAGTGGGGTTTGGTGTTTTGCCACTATTCTATTGGTCCATTAAGGTAGGCATGCTCAATCAAGCACAGACAAAGTATTTCAAATGATTTCAAATAGTATCTGAACCCAGGTCTGAGCTCCACCCGTCCCGTCCCACTCCTCCCTCTCCTCTTCACTGCTGCTGGCTGCCACTGGGAACAAAGTCTGCGCATAGATTAATATTTATTTTGCAGCACACATAGTTCAGGACATATTATTGGGAAAAACACCATAACTTCAGTTCACTTTGCCCCTGTTGACCTACAGTATATCCCACTTGTTCTGAATCAGACAAATAAAGAAGTGGAATGTCCACAAATGGGTCCACATGGTTCACATGAGAGGCTGGCTGGGACAGTGCATCTCAGAAACATCCACCATTACCAGGCAGAGGAGTGAAGGACATTAGAAGAGTGTACTTTGGGTGTTTACCATAAAAATGACTACCGGTGGCTGACACTCACACAGCATATACAGTCTTGGCCAAAAGTTTTGAGAATGAGACAAATATAAATTTTCACAAAGTTTGCTGCTTCAGTGTCTTTAGATATTTTTGTCAAATGTTACTATGGAATACTGAAGTATAATTATAAGCATTTCATAAGTGTCAAAGGCTTTTATTGACAATTACATGAAGTTGATGTAAAGAGTAATAATTGCAGTGTTGACCCTTCTTTTTCAAGACCTCTGAAATCTGCCCTGGCATGCTGTCAATTAACTTCTGGGCCACATCCTGACTGATGGCAGCCCATTCTTGCATAATCAATGCTTGGAGTTTGTCAGAATTTGTGAGGTTTTGTTTGTCCACCCACCTCTTGAGGATTGACCACAAGTTCTCAATGGGATTAAGGTCTGGGGAGTTTCCTGGCCATGGACCCAAAATATCGATATTTTGTTCCCCGAGCCACTTCGTTATCACTTTTGCCTTATGGCAAGGTGCTCCATCATGCTGGAAAAGGCATTGTTTGTCACCAAACTGTTCCTGGATGGTTTGGAGAAGTTGCTCTAAGAGGATATGTTGGTACCGTTCTTTATTCATGGCTGTGTTCTTAGGCAAAATTGTGAGTCAGCCCACTCCCTTGGCTGAGAAGCAACCCCACACATGAATGGTCTCAGGATGCTTTACTGTTGGCATGACACAGGACTGATGGTAGCGCTCACCTTGTCTTCTCCGGACAAGCTTTTTTCCGGATGCCCCAAACAATCGGAAAGGGGATTCATCAGAGAAAATGACTTTACCCCAGTCCTCAGCAGTCCAATCACTATACCTTTTGCAGAATATCAGTCTGTCCCTGATGTTTTTCCTGGAGAGAAGTGACTTCTTTGCTGCCCTTCTTGACACCAGGCCATCCTCCAAAAGTCTTCGCCTCACTGTGCGTGCAGATGCACTCACACCTGCCTGCTGCCATTCCTGAGCAAGCTCTGTACTGGTGGTGCCCCGATCCCGCAGCTGAATCAACTTTAGGAGACGGTCCTGGCACTTGCTGGACTTTCTTGGGCGCCCTGAAGCCTTCTTCATAACAATTGAACCGCTCTCCTTGAAGTTCTTGATGATCCGATAAATGGTTGATTTAGGTGCAATCTGACTGGCAGCAATATCCTTGCCTGTGAAGCCTTTTTTGTGCAAAGCAATAATGACTGCACGTGTTTCCTTGCAGGTAACCATGGTTGACAGAGGAAGAACAATGATTCCAAGCACCACCCTCCTTTTGAAGCTTCCATTCTGTTATTCAAACTCAATCAGCATGACAGAGTGATCTCCAGCCTTGTCCTCATCAACACTCACACCTGTGTTAACGAGAGAATCACTGACATGATGTCAGCTGGTACTTTTGTGGCAGGGCTGAAATGCAGTGGAAATGTTTATTGGGGATTCAGTTAATTTGCATGGCAAAGAGAGACTTTGCAATTAATTGCAATTCTTCTGATCACTCTTCATAACATTCTGGAGTATATGCAAATTGCCATCATACAAACTGAGGCAGCAGACTTTGTGAAAATTAATATTTGTGTCATTCTCAAAACTTTTGGCCACGACTGCACAACCATGATATTACAATGATAATAATAAAGAAAACTAACACCTGACCTAGAAGAGCAGAAGTATAATTGAAAATAACTATTTTGGGGTCTTTTTTAATTGTACCATTTGGCAAAAAAATGTACGTTTCTTGCATTAAAAAAAAGTTGTCCTGAATGCCTGACTCTCCTAGAGAGGGGACTGACTCCCAATACTAAATGGCCTAAACGGTGGAATCAAGAAAGAACAGTCATTAAATAGTTTGTTCCACTTTATATGATGTGGATTTGTGTCAAAATTGCTTTTACTGGTCATAAGTGAACCTGTTGGCCATGTTATAGGGCAGAAGTACAGCGGCCTGGCTAGGCTTATGTGTCCCATGAACAGTCAGGCACTTGTTGCATGCCACACGATAGGGCTCACAGTTCCCAACGCTGGGATTAAGAACCAATATTTGTAAACCACAGGTGGCTTGCAGGCATGGTGCGAAAATGGAGCAGAGAAACATTGGAATCCTTGGCAAAGCCTAAGTGTTAAAAACGATCAAATTGCTGGCCATGACAGGAACAGTTACACACACTGGCTTCTAGCTGACAGTAACTATAAGCTATTCAACTATGAAACACTGGCCTTGTTTCTATTAACTTTGTGTGTACGAGGATCTTACAATATAAAACATTAGATGGGGAAAATTGGGAATTATTTCTTAACTCCACACCACCACCACAATTCCTTTTCACCCCCTTTATTTCCTACTGCATATTGCCTGATGAACAACTACAGAAAACAAGTACATAAGACATGATAGCACTTCTATATAACTGAAATAAGTCCATAAGTTAACAGTTTTGGACAAGAGGACCAAGCCTTTTAACCTTCCACATAGACGGATAAGGATATACTTCCAAAATTCACATGATCAACCCCACACCAGGTCCATAAAGAAACAAATAAATCCCAGACACACAACCAGGACCCACTTGAACTTTTGTTTGAAAAGGTTCCTTTAGCCTCAGGCCTCGGCAGTAAATTCATACAGCTATGAAATGAATGTGCCAGAGTCCACATCCCCATCCACCCTCTCATTAATCATACTGGGAGAGGGAAGAGATGGGGTAGGAAGTCAGGGTTTTTCTTTTTTATAATGGGCCAGATTGTGTAATTATTGTTGCACTCAATATTAACTGTGTTCCGGCTATCAACATCCGCTCTGTTGTGAAATGGAGAGGTGGGGAGGAGAGGAGAGAGGGGAGAGGAGCGGTTAACACACATCTGTGCTCACCGGGATCCACAATGCCTAAAAGTTTTAACTATCATCACCTATAAACACACACATACAGGCTTAAACACACACACACGTAAACATACAGAAATACTGGCTCAAACACACCCACCCACACACAGGCAAGGCAGGTACATATACATTTTCAAAAAGCTGATCAGAAGGGAACCCCTCTTAACCTTTGTGGTCAAATTGTCCTCAAAGGCTTTGATAGCTAATCTGAAACAAACCTGACATTAAACTCAAGTGTTCAAATGCACTTTCTACCTGTGAAGGTGATGTGAATATCCTGTTCGGTATGGTAATTGTACTGGCAATGAACCCCATAGCTCTGTCAATGAGGTGTTTGGTTTAAACACCTCCAGCATGGCCGCTCTGTTCTATGGTACAGTTCAGCCTCTATCTTAATTACACACGTCGTGAGCGGCAAGCAGGCGGGCAGAGCAGGAAATGACAGCCGTGGTGCTAGCTAGCTCACTTCAAACACAGCAGCGTGGTAAAAGTCAATAAAAGCAGGCCTAAAATCCGAGCAGCTACAGATGTAGGATCATAATTGAATCACTCTTTTGTTGCTGAGAATTTTCCTGCACCGGTAGAAATGCATATGAGCTTAGTGATTTACAGTTGAAGTCGGAAGTTTACATACACGTAGGTTGGAGTCATTAAAACTTGTTTTTCAACCACTCCACAAATTTCTTGTTAACCTCTTGACGCTAGGGGTCATATTATTTTTTTTTTTTAAAGAACGTTCCCAAGGTAAACTGACTATTTCTCAGGTCCAGATCGTAGAATATGCATATAATTTACAGATTAGGATAGAAAACACTCCAAAGTCTCCAAAACTGTCAAAATATTGTCTGTGAGTAAAACAAACTGATTCTGCAGACGAAAATATAACCCGGAAGTGATATTTATTTTTTAAATTCTGTGTTTCCTGGCCAGTCTTTCTTCCATTTAAAGGGGTATCAACCAGATTCATTTTCCAATGGCTTCCTCAGGCTGTGACCAGGCTTTAGACATAGTTTCAGGCTTTTATTTTGAAAAATGAACGAGATCTTTCCAAATTAGTCAGGTGTCCTCTGAATAGTGCCTGCGCGCCAGAGGGGAGCTCTCCATTTTGCTTTTCTCTCTTATTGAATAGGTTATGGTCCGGTTGAAATATTATCGATTTTGTTTGTTAAAAACAACCTGAGGATTGATTATTAAAAAAAATTGACATGTTTCTACAACCATTACGGATACTTTTTTGGAATTTGTCGAACGGAACAAGGCTTTGGTTTTCTCAACATAACGCGCAACCCAAATGGCGTTTTTTTGTGATAAAAGTAATATTTATCGAACAAAAAGAACATTTGTTGTGTAACTGGGAGTATTGTGAGTGCAAACATCCGAAGATTATCTGTAACGGTTTTCTTCCATTTGTGAAGGAGAGGACCAAAATGCAGCGCGGCTAGTGTTCAACATATTTAATAAAGAATGTGTGAACACTACAAACAACAAAAACAATAAATGTGAAAACCGAAAACAGTCCTATCTGGTGCAGAACACAAACACAGAGACAGGAAACAATCACCCACAAAATCCCAACACAAAACAAGCCTCCTGTCACGTTCCTGACCTTATTTGCCTTTTTTTTACTTTGTTTAGTTGGTCAGGACGTGAGCTGGGTGGGTAGTCTATGTTATGTGTTTCTATGTTGGGTTGAATGTGTTGCCTGATATGGTTCTCAATTAGAGGCAGGTGTTTGACGTTTCCTCTGATTGAGAACCATATTAAGGTAGGCTGTTCTCACTGTTTGTTTGTGGGTGAGTGTTCCTGTGTCTGTGTCTGTCGCACCACACGGGACTGTTTCGTTTTCTTTGGTTTGGTTAGTCTGTTCCTGTTCGTGCGTTCTTAGTGTTATATTGTAAGTTCACATGTTCAGGTCTGTCTACGTCGTTTTGTTGTTTTGTAGTTACTCAAGTGTATTTCGTGTCAGTGTTCGTCTTGTTTAATAAATTCATTATGTCTTCATACAACGCTGCGTTTTGGTCCGATCCATACTCCTTCTCCTCGACCGAGGAGGAGGAAGATTATGACACCCGTTACACCTCCTATATATGATTCTCAATCAGGGACAACGATTGACAGGTGCCTCTGATTGAGAACCATATTAGGCTGGACACAGAAACAGACAAACTAGACACACAACATAGAATTCCCACCCAGCTCACCTCCTGACCAACACTAAAATAAGCACAACACATAAGAACTCTGGTCAGGACGTTACATTATCAAAGGTAAGCGATTAATTTTATTGCTTTTCTGACTTTCGGGACCATGCTAATTTGGGGCTAGCTGTTGTAGCATTGATTGCTACACTCACAAAAGCTTGGATTTCTTTCGTTGTAAAGTATATTTTCAAAATCTGACACGATAGGTGGATTAACAACAAGCTAAGCTGTGTTTTGGTATATTTCACTTGTGATTGCATGATTACAAATATTTGTAGTAATATTTTTGCATTTGGCGCCCTGCAATTCTAGCGGTTGTTTAGGAAAATGATCCCGTAAAAGGGATCCGTAGAGCAGAGAAGTTAACAAACTATAGTTTTGGCAAGTCGTTTTGTACAACTACTTTGTGCATGACACAAGTAATTTTCCCAACATATTGTTTACAGACAAGACAGATTATTTGACTTATAATTCATTGTATCACAATTCCAGTGGGTCAGAATTTACATACACTAAGTTGACTGTGCCTTTAAACAGCTTGGAAAATTCCACAAAGCCCTGACCTCAATCCTATCGAAAATTTGTTGGCAGAACTGAAAAAGTGTGTTCGAGCAAGGAGACCTACAAACCTGACTCAGTTATACCAGCTCTGTCAGGACGAATGGGCCAAAATTCACCCAACTTATTGTGGGAAGCTTGTGGAAGGCTACGTGAAACGTTTGACCTAAGTTAAACAATTTAAAGGCAATGCTACCAAATACTAATTGAGTGTATGTAAACTGCTGACCCACTAGGAATGTGATGAAAGAAATAAAAGCTGAAATAAATTATTCCTTCTACTATTATTCTGACATTTCACATTCGTAAAATAAAGTGGTGATCCTAACTGACCTAAGACAGGGAATTTTTACTTTAAATGTAGTTTAAATGTATTTGTTTAAGGTGTATGTAAACTACTGACTTCAACTGTACATAAATTCACTGAAAACCCGCACTAACACGCGGTTATGTTAACAGTATTATACCTTTCATGTAGCCTAATTTTCGCCAGCTAATAGCCTAACCACCAATCAAGCAATATTATCAAATCAAATTGTATTTGTCACATGCGCCGAATACAACAGCTGTAGACCTTACAGTGAAATGCTTACTTACAAGCCCTTAAACATCAATGCAGTTTTAAGAAAATACCCCGAAAAAGTAAGAAATCAATGTAACAAAAATGTAAAGAGCAGCAGTAAAATAACAATAGCGAGGCTATATACAGGGGGTACCGGTACAGAGTCGATGTACTGGGCCGTACCCCAGTGATGTACTGGGCCGTACGCACTACCCTCTGTAGTGCCTTGCCGTCGGAGGCCGAGCAGTTGCCATACCAGGCAGTGATACAACCCGTCAAATGCTCTCGATGGTGCAGGTGTAGAACCTTTTGAGGATCTGAGGACCCATGCCAAGTCTTTTCGAACTCCTGAGGGGAATAGGTTTTGTCGTGCCCTCTTCACGACTGTCTTGGTATGCTTGGACCATGTTAGTTTGTTGGTGATGTGGACGCCAAGGAACTTGAAGCTCTCAACCTGCTCCACTACAGCTCCGTCGATGAGAATGGCGGCGTGCTCGGTCCTCCTTTTCCTGTGAGAGGTTGTTGTCCTTGCACCACACGGTCAGGTCTCTGACCTCCTCCCTATAGGCCGTCTCGTTGTCGGTGTCGGTCGTTGTCGGTGATCAGGCCTATGGACTAAACATTCAAATCCTGTTTGTCAAATTAAGATCCTACATCTGTAGGTTCTAATGCCCAGAAGGATTTTTTTTCTTTTTTTTTCACCTTTATTTAACCAGGTAGGCAAGTTGAGAACAAGTTCTCATTTACAATGCAGTTCGACACATACAACAACACAGAGTTACACATGGAGAAAAACAAACATACAGTCAATAATACAGTAGAAAAATAAGTCTATATACAATGTGAGCAAATGAGGTGAGATAAGGGAGGTAAAGGCAAAAAAAGGCCATGGTGGCGAAGTAAATACAATATAGCAAGTAAAACACTGGAATGGTGGATTTGCAGTGGAAGAATGTGCAAAGTAGAAATAGAAATAATGGGGTGCAAAGTAGCAAAATAAATAAATAAATAAATACGGTAGGGGAAGAGGTAGTTGTTTGGGCTAAATTATAAATGGACTATGTACAGGTGCAGTAATCTGTAAGCTGCTCTGACAGCTGGTGCTTAAAGCTAGTGAGGGAGATAAGTGTTTCCAGTTTCAGAGATTTTTGTAGTTCGTTCCAGTCATTGGCAGCAGAAAACTGTAAGGAGAGGCGGCCAAAGGAGGAATCGGCTTTGGGGGTGACCAGAGAGATATACCTGCTGGAGCGCGTGCTACAGGTGGGTGCTGCTATGGTGACCATAGCATGGTGTAGGTAGTGGATCAGAGCTACAGAGACAGTCGTCACTAGTTACCATAGCCACCAAGTCACAAACCCTGTCTATATCTACAATTTATCTTCTTAAAATCAGATTTTAAACCTAACCCTAACCTTAACCCTAACCGCAACCACACAGTCAACCTTATTCTTAACCTTGACCTTAAATGAAGACCAAAAATCACATGTTTGTTTTCATAAACTTTTACGATATAGTCCATTTTGACTTTGTGGCTGTGGTCACTAGTGACAACCCAGAGACACCTGCAGCTATAGGCTGCTGCTGCATGGGGAGAAGAGAGGGGGCGGCGAAGAGGAGGTTAAATAAACACACCAAAAACCTTCCTGTGGAAAAAGCTTTTGTCTGCCATAAACTACCCTCTTTTTATTTATTTATTTTATTTAACCTTTATTTAACTAGGCAAGTCAGCTAAGAACAAATTCTTATTTACAATGACGGCCTATCGCTGGGCCAATTGTGCACCGTCCTATGGGACTCCCAATCACAGCCAAATGTGATACAGCCTGGAATCAAACCAGGGACTGTAGTGACGCCTCTTGCACTGAGATGCAGTGCCTTAGACCGCTGCACCACTCGGAAATACACACTCCAAAAAGTATTTGATTAAAACGTTCTACATTCATATGACAATCTTCCTGATCCATAGTGTAAAAAGAGTTTCACTATTGGGCATACTACAGAAAAGAAAATGGATCAAAATAGTACAAGACCAACCACTAGGAAATTCAGGGACTACAGAGGACAGAGTTAGTCTTGCTCTGCTCTGGTGTTATTGTGATCAGCAGTGCGATGAGTGAGCATCCCCTTCCCCAGCCCACCATGCATGGTCTTCCCTTCAGACACTCCACACACACTTCCCAGCAACACAGCAGTATGGGGGACATTGTCCACCCTGGAACCCAGTGTAGTCCTTTCTCCTCCAGCTCAACATAAAGCTTCTGTCCTAGTGATATGGTCTGGAGGTCTGGGAGGAGGGGCTAGCACCCAGACATGTTGCAGAGGGTGGAGGGAGGGAGACAATGGGTAGCAGTTTTATAAAGGAGAGTTATTTTAGTGTTGACTGGAGGTTAGACAGCTTTAGTGTCAAACAGCGGAGTCAGGGCCTTCTATTCAGTGTGTTCAGTGTGTCGTCCAGTATAAAGTAAAATATGTGTTTTTTAGAAGATGTTTACATGAGTTTTGGTAAGTGTATTTTCATCATCTCCTTTATATAGCTTACATGTTCATGACGCTGTCTACAAGTTTATGCTTAAAATGTCTCTGTGTTTATGACAATGTTTCTGTATGTTTATGACAATGTGTATGTTTATGACAATGTGTATGTTTATGAAAAATTCAAGATGTTTATGAAATGTCTTTATGTTTATGATAATGTTTTTTATGTTTATGACAATGTCTATATGTTGATGACAATGTCTATATGTTGATGACAATGTCTATATGTTTATGACAATGTTTCTAAGTTTATGTTAATGTCTATATGTTTATGACAATGTCTATATGTTTATGACAATGTTTCTATGTTGATGACAATGTCTATATGTTGATGACAATGTCTATATGTTTATGACAATGTCTATATGCTGATGACAATGTCTATTTGTTTACGACAATGTCTATATGTTTACGACAATCTCTATATGTTGATGACAATGTCTATATGTTGATGACAATGTCTATATGTTGATGACATTGTCTATATGTTGATGACAATGTCTATATCTTTATGACAATGTCTAAATGTTTTTGACAATGTCTATATGTTGATGACAATGTCTATATGTTTATGACAATGTATATATGTTTATGACAATGTCTATATGTTTATGACAATGTCTATATGTTTACGGCAATGTCTATATGTTTATGACAATGTCTATATGTTTATGGTAATGTCTATATGTTTATGACAATGTCTATATGTTTACGACAATGTCTATATGTTTATGACAATGTTTCTATATGTTTATGACAATGTCTATATGTTTATGACAATGTCTATATGTTTATGGTAATGTCTATATATTTATGACAATGTCTATATGTTGATGACAATGTCTATATGTTGATGACAATGTCTCTATATGTTTATAACAATGTATCTATATGTTTATGTTAATGTCTATATGTTTACGACAATGTTTTCTATGTTCATGACAATGTCTATATGTTTATGACAATGTCTCTATATGTTTACGTTAATGTCTATATGTTTACGACAATGTTTTCTATGTTTATGACAATGTTTATATGTTTATGACAATGTCTATATATTTATGACAATGTCTATATGTTGATGACAATGTGTATATGTTGATGACAATGTCTATATGTTTATGACAATGTCTATCTGTTTATGACAATGTCTCTATATGTTTATGAAAATGTCTCTATATGTTTATGACAATGTCTCTATATGTTTATGACAATGTCTCTATATGTTTATGACAATGTCTCTATATGTTTATGACAATGTCTATATGTTTATAACAATGTTTTCTATGTTTATGACAATGTCTCTATATGTTTACGACAATGTTTCTATATGTTTATGACAATTTCTCTATATGTTTATAACAATGTTTTCTATGTTTATGACAATGTCTCTATATGTTTATGACAATGTCTCTATATGTTTATGACAATGTCTCTATATGTTTATAACAATGTCTCTATATGTTGATGACATTGTCTATATGTTGATGACAATGTCTATATGTTGATGACAATGTCTATATGTTAATGACAATGTCTATATGTTTATGACAATGTATCTATATGTTTATGTTAATGTCTATATGTTTACGACAATGTTTTCTATGTTCATGACAATGTCTATATGTTTATGACAATGTCTCTATATGTTTACGTTAATGTCTATATGTTTACGACAATGTTTTCTATGTTTATGACAATGTCTATATGTTGATGACAATGTCTATATGTTTTTGACAATGTCTATATATTTATGGCAACGTCTATATGTTGATGACAATGTCTATATGTTGATGACAATGTCTATATGTTTATGACAATGTCTATATGTTTATGACAATGTCTCTATATGTTTATGACAATGTCTCTATATGTTTATGACAATGTCTCTATATGTTTATGACAATGTCTCTATATGTTTATGACAATGTCTATATGTTTATGACAATGTCTATATGCTGATGACAATGTCTATATTTTGATGACAATGTCTATTTGTTTACGACAATGTCTATATGTTTACGACAATCTCTATATGTTGATGACAATGTCTATATGTTGATGACAATGTCTATATGTTGATGACATTGTCTATATGTTGATGACAATGTCTATATCTTTATGACAATGTCTATGTTTTTGACAATGTCTATATGTTGATGACAATGTCTATATGTTTATGACAATGTATATATGTTTATGACAATGTCTATATGTTTATGACAATGTCTATATGTTTACGACAATGTCTATATGTTTATGACAATGTCTATATGTTTATGGTAATGTCTATATGTTTATGACAATGTCTATATGTTTACGACAATGTCTATATGTTTATGACAATGTTTCTATATGTTTATGACAATGTCTATATGTTGATGACAATGTCTATATGTTTATGGTAATGTCTATATATTTATGACAATGTCTATATGTTGATGACAATGTCTATATGTTGATGACAATGTCTCTATATGTTTATAACAATGTATCTATATGTTTATGTTAATGTCTATATGTTTACGACAATGTTTTCTATGTTCATGACAATGTCTATATGTTTATGACAATGTCTCTATATGTTTACGTTAATGTCTATATGTTTACGACAATGTTTTCTATGTTTATGACAATGTTTATATGTTTATGACAATGTCTATATGTTGATGACAATGTCTATATGTTGATGACAATGTCTATATGTTGATGACATTGTCTATATGTTGATGACAATGTCTATATCTTTATGACAATGTCTATGTTTTTGACAATGTCTATATGTTGATGACAATGTCTATATGTTTATGACAATGTATATATGTTTATGACAATGTCTATATGTTTATGACAATGTCTATATGTTTACGACAATGTCTATATGTTTATGACAATGTCTATATGTTTATGGTAATGTCTATATGTTTATGACAATGTCTATATGTTTACGACAATGTCTATATGTTTATGACAATGTTTCTATATGTTTATGACAATGTCTATATGTTGATGACAATGTCTATATGTTTATGGTAATGTCTATATATTTATGACAATGTCTATATGTTGATGACAATGTCTATATGTTGATGACAATGTCTCTATATGTTTATAACAATGTATCTATATGTTTATGTTAATGTATATATGTTTATGACAATGTTTTCTATGTTCATGACAATGTCTATATGTTTATGACAATGTCTCTATATGTTTACGTTAATGTCTATATGTTTACGACAATGTTTTCTATGTTTATGACAATGTCTATATGTTGATGACAATGTCTATATGTTTTTGACAATGTCTATATATTTATGGCAATGTCTATATGTTGATGACAATGTGTATATGTTGATGACAATGTCTATATGTTTATGACAATGTCTATCTGTTTATGACAATGTCTCTATATGTTTATGACAATGTCTCTATATGTTTATGACAATGTCTCTATATGTTTATGACAATGTCTCTATATGTTTATGACAATGTCTATATGTTTATAACAATGTTTTCTATGTTTATGACAACGTCTCTATATGTTTATGACAATGTTTCTATATGTTTATGACAATTTCTCTATATGTTTATGACAATGTCTCTATATGTTTATGACAATGTCTCTATATGTTTATGACAATGTCTCTATATGTTTATGACAATGTCTCTATATGTTTATGACAATGTCTCTATATGTTTATGACAATGTCTCTATATGTTTATGACAATGTCTCTATATGTTTATGACAATGTCTATCTGTTTATGACAATGTCTCTATATGTTTATGACAATGTCTCTATATGTTTATGACAATGTCTCTATATGTTTATGACAATGTCTCTATATGTTTATGACAATGTCTATATGTTTATAACAATGTTTTCTATGTTTATGACAATGTCTCTATATGTTTATGACAATGTCTCTATATGTTTATGACAATGTCTCTATATGTTTATAACAATGTCTCTATATGTTGATGACATTGTCTATATGTTGATGACAATGTCTATATGTTGATGACAATGTCTATATGTTGATGACAATGTCTATATGTTTATGACAATGTATCTATATGTTTATGTTAATGTCTATATGTTTACGACAATGTTTTCTATGTTCATGACAATGTCTATATGTTTATGACAATGTCTCTATATGTTTACGTTAATGTCTATATGTTTACGACAATGTTTTCTATGTTTATGACAATGTTTATATGTTTATGACAATGTCTATATGTTGATGACAATGTCTATATGTTTTTGACAATGTCTGTATATTTATGGCAATGTCTATATGTTGATGACAATGTCTATATGTTGATGACAATGTCTATATGTTTATGATAATGTCTATATGTTTATGACAATGTCTCTATATGTTTATGACAATGTCTCTATATGTTTATGACAATGTCTCTATATGTTTATGACAATGTCTCTATATGTTGATGACAATGTCTATATGTTATGACAATGTCTCTATATGTTTATGACAATGTCTCTATATGTTTATGACAATGTCTCTATATGTTTATAACAATGTCTCTATATGTTGATGACATTGTCTATATGTTGATGACAATGTCTATATGTTGATGACAATGTCTATATGTTGATGACAATGTCTATATGTTTATGACAATGTATCTATATGTTTATGTTAATGTCTATATGTTTACGACAATGTTTTCTATGTTCATGACAATGTCTATATGTTTATGACAATGTCTCTATATGTTTACGTTAATGTCTATATGTTTACGACAATGTTTTCTATGTTTATGACAATGTTTATATGTTTATGACAATGTCTATATGTTGATGACAATGTCTATATGTTTTTGACAATGTCTATATATTTATGGCAATGTCTATATGTTGATGACAATGTCTATATGTTGATGACAATGTCTATATGTTTATGACAATGTCTATTTGTTTATGACAATGTCTCTATATGTTTATGACAATGTCTCTATATGTTTATGACAATGTCTCTATATGTTTTTGACAATGTCTCTATATGTTTATAACAATGTCTCTATATGTTGATGACAATGTCTATATGTTATGACAATGTCTATATGTTGATGACAATGTCTATATGTTGATGACAATGTCTATATGTTGATGACAATGTCTATATGTTGATGACAATGTCTATATGTTTATGACAATGTTTCTATGTTGATGACAATGTCTATATGTTGATGACAATGTCTATATGTTTATGACAATGTTTCTAAGTTTATGTTAATGTCTATATGTTTATGACAATGTCTATATGTTTATGACAATGTTTCTATGTTGATGACAATGTCTATATGTTGATGACAATGTCTATATGTTTACGACAATGTCTATATGTTTATGACAATGTTTTTTATGTTTACGACAATGTCTATATGTTTATGACAATGTCTATATGCTGATGACAATGTCTATATGTTGATGACAATGTCTATTTGTCTACGACAATGTCTATATGTTTACGACAATCTCTATATGTTGATGACAATGTCTATATGTTGATGACAATGTCTATATGTTGATGACAATGTCTATATGTTGATGACATTGTCTATATGTTGATGACAATGTCTATATGTTTATGACAATGTCTATATGTTTTTGACAATGTCTATATGTTGATGACAATGTCTATATGTTTATGACAATGTCTATATGTTTATGACAATGTCTATATGTTTATGACAATGGCTATATGTTTACGACAATGTCTATATGTTTATGACAATGTCTATATGTTTATGGTAATGTCTATATGTTTATGACAATGTCTATATGTTTACGACAATGTCTATATGTTTATGACAATGTTTCTATATGTTTATGACAATGTCTATATGTTTATGACAATGTCTATATGTTTATGGTAATGTCTATATATTTATGACAATGTCTATATGTTGATGACAATGTCTATATGTTGATGACAATGTCTATATGTTTATGACAATGTATCTATATGTTTATGTTAATGTCTATATGTTTACGACAATGTTTTCTATGTTCATGACAATGTCTATATGTTTATGACAATGTCTCTATATGTTTACGTTAATGTCTATATGTTTACGACAATGTTTTCTATGTTTATGACAATGTTTATATGTTTATGACAATGTCTATATGTTGATGACAATGTCTATATGTTTTTGACAATGTCTATATATTTATGGCAATGTCTATATGTTGATGACAATGTGTATATGTTGATGACAATGTCTATCTGTTTATGACAATGTCTCTATATGTTTATGACAATGTCTCTATATGTTTATGACAATGTCTCTATATGTTTATGACAACGTCTCTATATGTTTATGACAATGTCTCTATATGTTTATGACAATGTCTATATGTTTATAACAATGTTTTCTATGTTTATGACAACGTCTCTATATGTTTATGACAATGTCTCTATATGTTTATGACAATGTCTCTATATGTTTATAACAATGTCTCTATATGTTGATGACATTGTCTATATATTTATGGCAATGTCTATATGTTGATGACAATGTCTATATGTTGATGACAATGTCTATATGTTTATGACAATGTCTATTTGTTTATGACAATGTCTCTATATGTTTATGACAATGTCTCTATATGTTTATGACAATGTCTCTATATGTTTATGACAATTTCTCTATATGTTTATAACAATGTTTTCTATGTTTATGACAATGTCTCTATATGTTTATGACAATGTCTCTATATGTTTATGACAATGTCTCTATATGTTTATAACAATGTCTCTATATGTTGATGACATTGTCTATATATTTATGGCAATGTCTATATGTTGATGACAATGTCTATATGTTGATGACAATGTCTATATGTTTATGACAATGTCTATTTGTTTATGACAATGTCTCTATATGTTTATGACAATGTCTCTATATGTTTATGACAATGTCTCTATATGTTTTTGACAATGTCTCTATATGTTTATGACAATGTCTATATGTTTATAACAATGTTTTCTATGTTTATGACAATGTCTCTATATGTTGATGACAATGTCTATATGTTATGACAATGTCTATATGTTGATGACAATGTCTATATGTTTATGACAATGTTTCTATGTTTATGTTAATGTCTATATGTTTATGACAATGTATATATGTTTATGTTAATGTCTATATGTTTATGACAATATCTATATGTTGATGACAATGTCTATATGTTGATGACAATGTCTATATGTTGATGACAATGTCTATATGTTTATGACAATGTTTCTATGTTGATGACAATGTCTATATGTTGATGACAATGTCTATATGTTTATGACAATGTTTCTAAGTTTATGTTAATGTCTATATGTTTATGACAATGTCTATATGTTTATGACAATGTTTCTATGTTGATGACAATGTCTATATGTTGATGACAATGTATATATGTTTTCGACAATGTCTATATGTTTATGACAATGTTTTTTATGTTTATGACAATGTCTATATGCTGATGACAATGTCTATATGTTGATGACAATGTCTATTTGTTTACGACAATGTCTATATGTTTACGACAATCTCTATATGTTGATGACAATGTCTATATGTTGATGACAATGTCTATATGTTGATGACAATGTCTATATGTTGATGACATTGTCTATATGTTGATGACAATGTCTATATGTTTATGACAATGTCTATATGTTTTTGACAATGTCTATATGTTGATGACAATGTCTATATGTTTATGACAATGTCTATAAGTTTATGACAATGTCTATATGTTTATGACAATGGCTATATGTTTACGACAATGTCTATATGTTTATGACAATGTCTATATGTTTATGGTAATGTCTATATGTTTATGACAATGTCTATTTGTTTACGACAATGTCTATATGTTTATGACAATGTTTCTATATGTTTATGACAATGTCTATATGTTTTTGACAATGTCTATATGTTGATGACAATGTCTATATGTTTTTGACAATGTCTATATATTTATGGCAATGTCTATATGTTGATGACAATGTGTATATGTTGATGACAACGTCTCTATATGTTTATGACAATGTCTCTATATGTTTATGACAATGTCTCTATATGTTTATAACAATGTTTTCTATGTTTATGACAATGTCTCTATATGTTTATGACAATGTCTCTATATGTTTATGACAATGTCTCTATATGTTTATAACAATGTTTTCTATGTTTATGACAATGTCTCTATATGTTTATGACAATGTCTATATATGTTTATGACAATGTCTCTATATGTTTATAACAATGTCTCTATATGTTGATGACATTGTCTATATGTTGATGACAATGTCTATATGTTGATGACAATGTCTATATGTTGATGACAATGTCTATATGTTTATGACAATGTATCTATATGTTTATGTTAATGTCTATATGTTTACGACAATGTTTTCTATGTTCATGACAATGTCTATATGTTTATGACAATGTCTCTATATGTTTACGTTAATGTCTATATGTTTACGACAATGTTTTCTATGTTTATGACAATGTTTATATGTTTATTACAATGTCTATATGTTGATGACAATGTCTATATGTTTTTGACAATGTCTATATATTTATGGCAATGTCTATATGTTGATGACAATGTCTATATGTTGATGACAATGTCTATATGTTTATGACAATGTCTATATGTTTATGACAATGTCTCTATATGTTTATGACAATGTCTCTATATGTTTATGACAATGTCTCTATATGTTTATGACAATGTCTCTATATGTTTATGACAATGTCTATATGTTTATAACAATGTTTTCTATGTTTATGACAATGTCTCTATATGTTGATGACAATGTCTATATGTTATGACAATGTATATATGTTGATGACAATGTCTATATGTTTATGACAATGTTTCTATGTTTATGTTAATGTCTATATGTTTATGACAATGTATATATGTTTATGTTAATGTCTATATGTTGATGACAATGTCTATATGTTGATGACAATGTCTATATGTTGATGACAATGTCTATATGTTTATGACAATGTTTCTATATTGATGACAATGTCTATATGTTGATGACAATGTCTATATGTTTATGACAATGTTTCTAAGTTTATGTTAATGTCTATATGTTTATGACAATGTCTATATGTTTATGACAATGTTTCTATGTTGATGACAATGTCTATATGTTGATGACAATGCCTATATGTTTACGACAATGTCTATATGTTTATGACAATGTTTTTTATGTTTATGACAATGTCTATATGTTTATGACAATGTCTATATGCTGATGAAAATGTCTATATGTTGATGACAATGTCTATTTGTTTACGACAATGTCTATATGTTTACGACAATCTCTATATGTTGATGACAATGTCTATATGTTGATGACAATGTCTATATGTTGATGACATTGTCTATATGTTGATGACAATGTCTATATGTTTATGACAATGTCTATATGTTTTTGACAATGTCTATATGTTGATGACAATGTCTATATGTTTATGACAATGTATATATGTTTATGACAATGTCTATATGTTTATGACAATGTCTATATGTTTACGACAATGTCTATATGTTTATGACAATGTTTATATATGTTTATGACAATGTCTATATGTTTATGACAATGTCTATATGTTTATGGTAATGTCTATATATTTATGACAATGTCTATATGTTGATGACAATGTCTATATGTTGATGACAATGTCTATATGTTTATGACAATGTATCTATATGTTTATGTTAATGTCTATATGTTTACGACAATGTTTTCTATGTTCATGACAATGTCTATATGTTTATGACAATGTCTCTATATGTTTACGTTAATGTCTATATGTTTACGACAATGTTTTCTATGTTTATGACAATGTTTATATGTTTATGACAATGTCTATATGTTGATGACAATGTCTATATGTTTTTGACAATGTCTATATATTTATGGCAATGTCTATATGTTGATGACAATGTGTATATGTTGATGACAATGTCTATATGTTTATGACAATGTCTATCTGTTTATGACAATGTCTCTATATGTTTATGACAATGTCTCTATATGTTTATGACAATGTCTCTATATGTTTATGACAATGTCTCTATATGTTTATGACAATGTCTCTATATGTTTATGACAATGTCTATATGTTTATAACAATGTTTTCTATGTTTATGACAATGTCTCTATATGTTTACGACAATGTTTCTATATGTTTATGACAATTTCTCTATATGTTTATAACAATGTTTTCTATGTTTATGACAATGTCTCTATATGTTTATGACAATGTCTCTATATGTTTATGACAATGTCTCTATATGTTTATGACAATGTCTCTATATGTTTATAACAATGTCTCTATATGTTGATGACATTGTCTATATGTTGATGACAATGTCTATATGTTGATGACAATGTCTATATGTTGATGACAATGTCTATATGTTTATGACAATGTATCTATATGTTTATGTTAATGTCTATATGTTTACGACAATGTTTTCTATGTTCATGACAATGTCTATATGTTTATGACAATGTCTCTATATGTTTTCGTTAATGTCTATATGTTTACGACAATGTTTTCTATGTTTATGACAATGTCTATATGTTTATGACAATGTCTCTATATGTTTATGACAATGTCTATATGTTTATGACAATGTCTATATGTTTTTGACAATGTCTATATGTTTATGACAATGTCTATATGTTGATGACAATGTCTATATATTTATGGCAATGTCTATATATTTATGGCAATGTCTATATGTTGATGACAATGTCTATATGTTGATGACAATGTCTATATGTTTTTGACAATGTCTATATATTTATGGCAATGTCTATATGTTGATGACAATGTCTATATGTTGATGACAATGTCTATATGTTTTTGACAATGTCTATATGTTTATGACAATGTCTATATGTTGATGACAATGTCGATATATTTATGGCAATGTCTATATGTTGATGACAATGTCTATATGTTGATGACAATGTCTATATGTTTTTGACAATGTCTATATATTTATGGCAATGTCTATATGTTGATGACAATGTCGATACATTTATGGCAATGTATGTTGATGACAATGTCTATATGTTTATGACAATGTCTATATGTTTATGACAATGTCTCTATATGTTTATGGCAATGTCTATATGTTGATGACAATGTCTATATGTTTTTGACAATGTCTATATGTTTATGGCAATGTCTATATGTTTATGACAATGTCTATATGTTTATGGCAATGTCTATATGTTTATGACAATGTCTATATGTTGATGACAATGTCTATATGTTGATGACAATGTCTATATGTTTATGACAATGTATCTATATGTTTATGTTAATGTCTATATGTTGATGACAATGTCTATATGTTTACGACAATGTCTATATGTTTATAACAATGTCTATATGTTCATGACAATGTCTCTATATGTTTATGACAATGTCTCTATATGTTTATAACAATGTCTCTATATGTTTATGACAATGTCTCTATATGTTTACGTTAATGTCTATATGTTTATGACAATGTCTATATGTTTATGACAATGTATCTATATGTTTATGTTAATGTCTAAATGTTTACGACAATGTTTTCTATGTTTATGACAATGTCTCTATATGTTGATGACAATGTCTATATGTTATGACAATGTCTATATGTTGATGACAATGTTTCTATGTTTATGTTAATGTCTATATGTTTATGACAATGTATATATGTTTATGTTAATGTCTATATGCTTATGACAATGTATCTATATGTTTATGTTAATGTCACGCCCTGGCCTTAGTATTCTTTGTTTTCGTTATTATTTTAGTTAGGTCAGGGTGTGACATGGGGAATGTTTGTGTTTTGTTGGTTTTGGGTGTGTTTATGGTAAAGGGGTTGTTGGGTATAGAATATGGGTTTGTGTGGAGTACATGTGTCTAGTGTTGTCTATGTATGTTTAGTTGTCTAGGAGAGTCTATGGTTACCTGAATGAGTTCCCAATTAGAGACAGCTGATTTCGGTTGTCTCTGATTGGGAGCCTTATTTAGGGTAGCCATAGGCTCTCATTGGTTGTGAGTAATTGTCTATGTCAGAACGTTTGTAGCCTGTGTGTGTGCACGACGTTTATTAGCTTCACGATCGTTTGTTGTTTTGTTAGTTTGTATTAAGTGTTTCGTGTTTATTTTTCGTCATCTTTTAAAATAAAAGAAGATGGCTTACTTTCCAAATGCTGCGTTTTGGTCCATCAATCCGCCACACGATCGTGACAGAACTACTCACCAATACAGGACCAAGCGGCATGGAAAGCGGCAACAGGACCCACCTACACAGGATTCGTGGACATGGGAGGAGATACTGGATGGTAAGGGGCCGTGGGCACAACCGGGAGAATATCACCTTCCTCGTGAAGAGCTGGAGGCAGCTAAAGCCGAGAGGAGGCGATATGAGGAGGCAGCACGGAGACAAGGCTGGAAACCCGTGAGTACAACCCAAAAATTTCTTGGGGGGGGGCCTTAAAGGGAGTGTGGCGAAGTCAGGTAGGAAACCTGCGCCTACTCCCTGTACTTACCGTGGAGAGCGAGAGTACGGGCAGACACCGTGTTACGCAGTAGAGCGCACGGTGTCTCCTGTACGCGTGCATAGCCCGGTTCGGTACATTTCAGCTCCACGTATCGGCCGGGCTAGACTGAGCGTTGAGCCTTATGTCATGAAGCCGGCCCAACGCATCTGGTCACCAGTGCGTCTCCTCGGGCCGGCGTACATGGCACCAGCCTTACGCATGGTGTCCCCGGTTCGCCTACATAGGCCGGTGCGGGTCATTCCACCTCCCCGCACTGGTCAGGCGACGGGGAGCATACAACCAGGTAAGGTTGGGCAGGCTCGGCGTTCAAGGGAGCCAGTACGCCTGCACGGTCCGGTATTTCCGGCGCCATCTCCCCGCCCCAACCCAGTACCACCAGTGCCTCCTCCACGCACTAGCTATATGGTGCGTGTCTCCAGCCCTTTACCACCAGTGTCTAAACCACGCACCAAGCCTCCTGTGTGTCCCCAGAGTCCTGTGCGTCCTGTTGCTGCTCCCCGCACTAGCCCTGGGATGCGTGTCCCCAGCCCGGTGCTACCAGTCCCGGCGCCACGCACCAGGCCTACAGTGCGCCTCAGCCGGCAGGAGTCTGCCGTCTGCACAGCGATGACTGAACTGCCCGTCTCCCCAGCGCCATCTGAGCCATCCGTCTCCCCAGCGCCATCTGAGCCATCCGTCTCCCATGAGCCTGCAAAGCCGCCCGTCTGCCATGAGCCTGCAAAGCCGCCCGTCTGCCATGAGCCTGCAAAGCCGCCCGTCTGCCATGAGCCTGCAAAGCCGCCCGTCTGCCATGAGCCCACTGAGCCGTCCGCCAGACAGGAGCCGCTAGAGCCGCCAGCCAGACAGGAGCCGCCAGAGCCGCCAACCAGACAGGATCTGCCAGAGCCGCCAACCAGACAGGATCTGCCAGAGCCGCCAACCAGACAGGATCTGCCAGAGCCGCCAACCAGACAGGATCTGCCAGAGCCGCCAACCAGACAGGAGCAGCCAGATCAGTCAGCCAGCCATGAGCAGCCAGATCCGTCAGCCAGCCATGAGCAGCCAGATCCGTCAGCCAGCCATGAGCAGCCAGATCCGTCAGCTAGCCATGAGCAGCCAGATCCGTCAGCTAGCCATGAGCAGCCAGATCCGTCAGCTAGCCATGAGCAGCCAGATCCGTCAGCTAGCCATGAGCAGCCAGATCCGTCAGCTAGCCATGAGCAGCCAGATCCGTCAGCTAGCCATGAGCAGCCAGATCCGTCAGCTAGCCATGAGCAGCCAGATCCGTCAGCTAGCCATGAGCAGCCAGATCCGTCAGCTAGCCATGAGCAGCCAGATCCGTCAGCCAGCCATGAGCAGCCAGATCCGTCAGCCAGCCATGAGCAGCCAGATCCGTTAGCAAGCCATGAGCAGCCAGATCTGTCAGCCAGCCATGGGCCGTCCCTCAGTCCGGAGCTGCAGTCCCTCAGTCCGGAGCTGCAGTCCCTCAGTCCGGAGCTGCCATTCCTCAGTCCGGAGCTGCCATTCCTCAGTCCGGAGCTGCCCCTTATCCTGGTGCTGCCCCTTACCCTGGTGCTGCCCCTTACCCTGGTGCTGCCCCTTACCCTGGTGCTGCCCCTTACCCTGGTACTGCCCCTTACCCTGGTACTGGCCCTTTGTTCGGAGCTGCCCCTGACCCTGGTACTGCCCCTTACCCTGGTACTGCCCCTTAGTCCGGAACTGCCCCTTAATGCAGTGTGGTTAATGTGGAGGGGGGTCATTTGGAGGAAGCCTAGGAGGGTGTTAGGGACTGTGGTGACGTGGGGACCACAACCAGAGCCGGAGCCGCCACCGTGGATGGAAGCCCACCCAGACCCTCCCCTAGACTGTGTAATGGTGCGCCCGGAGTTCGCACCTTAAGGGGGGGGTTATGTCACGCCCTGGCCTTAGTATTCTTTGTTTTCTTTATTATTTTAGTTAGGTCAGGGTGTGACATGGGGAATGTTTGTGTTTTGTTGGTTTTGGGTGTGTTTATGGTAAAGGGGTTGTTGGGTATAGAATATGGGTTTGTGTGGAGTACATGTGTCTAGTGTTGTCTATGTATGTTTAGTTGTCTAGGAGAGTCTATGGTTACCTGAATGAGTTCCCAATTAGAGACAGCTGATTTCGGTTGTCTCTGATTGGGAGCCTTATTTAGGGTAGCCATAGGCTCTCATTGGTTGTGAGTAATTGTCTATGTCAGAACGTTTGTAGCCTGTGTGTGTGCACGACGTTTATTAGCTTCACGATCGTTTGTTGTTTTGTTAGTTTGTATTAAGTGTTTCGTGTTTATTTTTCGTCATCTTTTAAAATAAAAGAAGATGGCTTACTTTCCAAATGCTGCGTTTTGGTCCATCAATCCGCCACACGATCGTGACAGTTAATGTCTATATGTTTATGACAATGTCTATATGTTGATGACAATGTCTATATGTTGATGACAATGTCTATATGTTTATGACAATGTTTCTATGTTGATGACAATGTCTATATGTTGATGACAATGTCTATATGTTTACGACAATGTCTATATGTTTATGACAATGTTTTTTATGTTTATGGCAATGTCTATATGTTTATGACAATGTCTAAATGCTTATGACAATGTCTATATGTTGATGACAATGTCTATATGTTTACGACAATGTCTATATGTTTACGACAATGTCTATATGTTTACGACAATCTCTATATGTTGATTACAATGTCTATATGTTGATGACAATGTCTATATGTTTACGACAATGTCTATATGTTTACGACAATCTCTATATGTTGATGACAATGTCTATATGTTGATGACAATGTCTATATGTTGATGACAATGTCTATATGTTTATGACAATGTCTATATGTTTACGACAGTGTCTATATGTTTTTGACAATGTCTATATGTTGATGACAATGTCTATATGTTTATGACAATGTATATATGTTTATGACAATGTCTATATGTTTACGACAATGTCTATATGTTTATGACAATGTCTATATGTTTATGACAATGTCTATATACTTATGACAATGTCTATATGTTTATGACAATGTCTATATACTTATGACAATGTATATATGTTTTTGACAATGTCTATATGTTTATGACAATGTCTCTATATGTTTATGACAATGTCTATATGTTGATGACAATGTCTATATGTTTATGACAATGTATATATGTTTATGACAATGTCTATATGTTTATAACAATGTATATATGTTTATGACAATGTATATATGTTTATGACAATGTCTATATGTTTATGACAATGTCTATATGTTTATGACAATGTATATATGTTTATGACAATGTCTATATGTTTACGACAATGTCTATATGTTTATGACAATGTCTATATGTTTATGACAATGTCTATATACTTATGACAATGTCTATATGTTTATGACAATGTCTATATACTTATGACAATGTATATATGTTTTTGACAATGTCTCTATATGTTTATGACAATGTCTCTTTGTTTATGACAATGTCTCTATATGTTTATGACAATGTCTCTATATGTTTTCGTTAATGTCTATGTGTTTACGACAATGTTTTCTATGTTTATGACAACGTCTATATGTTCATGACAATGTCTATATGTTTATGACAATGTATATATGTTTATGACAATGTCTATATGTTTACGACAATGTCTATATGTTTATGACAATGTCTATATGTTTATGACAATGTCTATATACTTATGACAATGTCTATATGTTTATGACAATGTCTATATACTTATGACAATGTATATATGTTTTTGACAATGTCTCTATATGTTTATGACAATGTCTCTTTGTTTATGACAATGTCTCTATATGTTTATGACAATGTCTCTATATGTTTTCGTTAATGTCTATATGTTTACGACAATGTTTTCTATGTTTATGACAATGTCTATATGTTTACTACAATGTTTTCTATGTTTATGACAATGTATATATGTTTTTGACAATGTCTATATATTTATGGCAATGTCTATATGTTGATGACAATGTCTATATGTTGATGACAATGTCTATATGTTTTTGACAATGTCTATATATTTATGGCAATGTCTGTATGTTGATGACAATGTCTATATGTTGATGACAATGTCTATATGTTTTTGACAATGTCTATATATTTATGGCAATGTCTATATGTTGATGACAATGTCGATATATTTATGGCAATGTCTATATGTTGATGACAATGTCTATATGTTGATGACAATGTCTATATGTTTTTGACAATGTCTATATATTTATGGCAATGTCTATATGTTGATGACAATGTCGATACATTTATGGCAATGTCTATATGTTGATGACAATGTCTATATGTTTATGACAATGTCTATATGTTTATGACAATGTCTCTATATGTTTATGGCAATGTCTATATGTTTTTGACAATGTCTATATGTTTATGGCAATGTCTATATGTTTATGACAATGTCTATATGTTTATGGCAATGTCTATATGTTTATGACAATGTCTATATGTTGATGACAATGTCTATATGTTGATGACAATGTCTATATGTTTATGACAATGTATCTATATGTTTATGTTAATGTCTATATGTTGATGACAATGTCTATATGTTTACGACAATGTCTATATGTTTATAACAATGTCTATATGTTCATGACAATGTCTCTATATGTTTATAACAATGTCTCTATATGTTTATGACAATGTCTCTATATGTTTACGTTAATGTCTATATGTTTATGACAATGTCTATATGTTTATGACAATGTCTATATGTTTATGACAATGTATCTATATGTTTATGTTAATGTCTAAATGTTTACGACAATGTTTTCTATGTTTATGACAATGTCTCTATATGTTGATGACAATGTCTATATGTTGATGACAATGTCTATATGTTTATGACAATGTTTCTATGTTGATGACAATGTCTATATGTTGATGACAATGTCTATATGTTTACGACAATGTCTATATGTTTATGACAATGTTTTTTATGTTTATGGCAATGTCTATATGTTTATGACAATGTCTAAATGCTTATGACAATGTCTATATGTTGATGACAATGTCTATATGTTTACGACAATGTCTATATGTTTACGACAATGTCTATATGTTTACGACAATCTCTATATGTTGATTACAATGTCTATATGTTGATGACAATGTCTATATGTTTACGACAATGTCTATATGTTTACGACAATCTCTATATGTTGATGACAATGTCTATATGTTGATGACAATGTCTATATGTTGATGACAATGTCTATATGTTTATGACAATGTCTATATGTTTATGACAATGTCTATATGTTTATGACAATGTCTATATGTTTACGACAGTGTCTATATGTTTTTGACAATGTCTATATGTTGATGACAATGTCTATATGTTTATGACAATGTATATATGTTTATGACAATGTCTATATGTTTACGACAATGTCTATATGTTTATGACAATGTCTATATGTTTATGACAATGTCTATATACTTATGACAATGTCTATATGTTTATGACAATGTCTATATACTTATGACAATGTCTATATGTTTATGACAATGTCTATATACTTATGACAATGTATATATGTTTTTTGACAATGTCTATATGTTTATGACAATGTCTCTATATGTTTATGACAATGTCTATATGTTGATGACAATGTCTATATGTTTATGACAATGTATATATGTTTATGACAATGTCTATATGTTTATAACAATGTATATATGTTTATGACAATGTATATATGTTTATGACAATGTCTATATGTTTATGACAATGTCTATATGTTTATGACAATGTATATATGTTTATGACAATGTCTATATGTTTACGACAATGTCTATATGTTTATGACAATGTCTATATGTTTATGACAATGTCTATATACTTATGACAATGTCTATATGTTTATGACAATGTCTATATACTTATGACAATGTCTCTATATGTTTTCGTTAATGTCTATATGTTTACGACAATGTTTTCTATGTTTATGACAATGTCTATATGTTTATGACAATGTCTATATGTTTATGACAATGTATATATGTTTATGACAATGTCTATATGTTTACGACAATGTCTATATGTTTATGACAATGTCTATATGTTTATGACAATGTCTATATACTTATGACAATGTCTATATGTTTATGACAATGTCTATATACTTATGACAATGTATATATGTTTTTGACAATGTCTCTATATGTTTATGACAATGTCTCTTTGTTTATGACAATGTCTCTATATGTTTATGACAATGTCTCTATATGTTTTCGTTAATGTCTATATGTTTACGACAATGTTTTCTATGTTTATGACAATGTCTATATGTTTACGACAATGTTTTCTATGTTTATGACAATGTATATATGTTTTTGACAATGTCTATATATTTATGGCAATGTCTATATGTTGATGACAATGTCTATATGTTGATGACAATGTCTATATGTTTTTGACAATGTCTATATATTTATGGCAATGTCTGTATGTTGATGACAATGTCTATATGTTGATGACAATGTCTATATGTTTTTGACAATGTCTATATATTTATGGCAATGTCTATATGTTGATGACAATGTCGATATATTTATGGCAACGTCTATATGTTGATGACAATGTCTATATGTTGATGACAATGTCTATATGTTTTTGACAATGTCTATATATTTATGGCAATGTCTATATGTTGATGACAATGTCGATACATTTATGGCAATGTCTATATGTTGATGACAATGTCTATATGTTTATGACAATGTCTATATGTTTATGACAATGTCTCTATATGTTTATGGCAATGTCTATATGTTTTTGACAATGTCTATATGTTTATGGCAATGTCTATATGTTTATGACAATGTCTATATGTTTATGGCAATGTCTATATGTTTATGACAATGTCTATATGTTGATGACAATGTCTATATGTTGATGACAATGTCTATATGTTTATGACAATGTATCTATATGTTTATGTTAATGTCTATATGTTGATGACAATGTCTATATGTTTACGACAATGTCTATATGTTTATAACAATGTCTATATGTTCATGACAATGTCTCTATATGTTTATAACAATGTCTCTATATGTTTATGACAATGTCTCTATATGTTTACGTTAATGTCTATATGTTTATGACAATGTCTATATGTTTATGACAATGTCTATATGTTTATGACAATGTATCTATATGTTTATGTTAATGTCTAAATGTTTACGACAATGTTTTCTATGTTTATGACAATGTCTCTATATGTTGATGACAATGTCTATATGTTATGACAATGTCTATATGTTGATGACAATGTTTCTATGTTTATGTTAATGTCTATATGTTTATGACAATGTATATATGTTTATGTTAATGTCTATATGTTTATGACAATGTATCTATATGTTTATGTTAATGTCTATATGTTGATGACAATGTCTATATGTTGATGACAATGTCTATATGTTTATGACAATGTTTTTTATGTTTATGACAATGTCTATATGTTTATGACAATGTCTAAATGCTTATGACAATGTCTATATGTTGATGACAATGTCTATATGTTTACGACAATGTCTATATGTTTATGACAATGTCTATATGTTTACGACAATCTCTATATGTTGATTACAATGTCTATATGTTGATGACAATGTCTATATGTTTACGACAATGTCTATATGTTTACGACAATCTCTATATGCTGATGACAATGTCTATATGTTGATGACAATGTCTATATGTTGATGACAATGTCTATATGTTGATGACAATGTCTATATGTTTATGACAATGTCTATATGTTTATGACAATGTCTATATGTTTATGACAATGTCTATATACTTATGACAATGTATATATGTTTATGACAATGTCTCTATATGTTTACGACAGTGTCTATATGTTTATAACAATGTATATATGTTTATGACAATGTCTCTATATGTTTATGACAATGTCTATATGTTTATGACAATGTCTATATGTTTTTGACAATGCATATATGTTGATGACAATGTATATATGTTGATGACAATGTCTATATGTTTATAACAATGTCTCTATGTTTTTGACAATGTATATATGTTGATGACAATGTATATATGTTTATGACAATGTCTATATGTTTATGACAATGTCTATATGTTTTTGACAATGTATATATGTTTTTGACAATGTATATATGTTGATGACAATGTCTATATGTTTATGACAATGTCTATATGTTTATAACAATGTCTATATGTTTATGACAATGTATATATGTTTATGACAATGTATATATGTTTATGACAATGTCTATATGTTTACGACAATGTCTATATGTTTACGACAATGTCTATATGTTTATGACAATGTCTATATGTTTATGACAATGTCTATATACTTATGACAATGTCTATATGTTTATGACAATGTCTATATACTTATGACAATGTATATATGTTTTTGACAATGTCTCTATATGTTTATGACAATGTCTCTATATGTTTATGACAATGTCTCTTTGTTTATGACAATGTCTCTATCTGTTGATGACAATGTTTTTTATGTTTATGAACAATTATCTATGTTTATGACACTGTCTATATGTTTATGAAAAATGATGTATGTTTATATAATGACAATATCTCTATTGGTAGCCTAGTGGTTAGTGCGTTGGGCCAGTAACCGAAAGGCTGCTGGATCGAATCCCAGAGCTGACAAGATAAAAATCTGTTGTTCTGCCCCTGAACAAGGCAGTTAACCCACTGTTTCCCAGTAGGCCATCATTGTAAATAAGAATTTGTTCTTACCTGACTTGCCTAGCTAAATAAAGGTCAAATAATAAAATACAACAACATTTTTGACAATGTCTCTAAATGTTTGTGATAATGTTTGTATGTTTATGATCATGTCTGTATGTTTATGATTATGTTTATATATGTACATGACAATGTTTGTGGTTGTTTCTATTTACCTTTCATGTAACTTGTATTTACCTTTAGTTCATACATTTGGTTTATCAAGAGGCAACAGGGTCAACAGTTTGTTTATTTATGATTTTGTTATGGCAGAAAAAGTGTATGTAATTGCGAATGCGTGTGCACATGTGATCAGCAGTGTGTTTGCAATGCATGTGTGTGTGTGTGTCTGTGTGCGCATGCTTTACAGGCTAGGCAGGGGGTGAGATCACTGTGTTTAGTGTCGTGGGGGAGATCTGAGGATCACTTGACCAGGCGCACTGGCACATTTAGCCTGTATCACCCCTCCCACCACACACATGCGCACGCACACGCTCGCGCACACACACACACACACACACACACACACACACACACACACACACACACACACACACACACACACACACACACACACACACACACACACACACACACACACACACACACACACACACACACACACACACACACCGTCCCTGCTCCATCTCTGACTGCCTCCGCAGACACAAAGGGCCTGCTGTGCAGACAACTCAACTGGAAGAGAGCTTAACCCTTCACCCCCAGGGTCAAACTATTAACACAAACACTGCTCCCTAGTATGCAAATGAACCATCTTATGACTGATATGAAACATACACTTATGGATGACAGATATAATGACAGGCACTTAAAGTTTGACTTAGTTTCAAATGCATTTAACATGTAATCTGTGGTAAAATATGAAATTAAGAGCAGAAAATGATCTACCGAGTCACGTTATAAATAAAAAACAAACGCTACTGTAAAAGCCTCAGATCAGCTAGATGTAATTGTCCATAACCTCTGTGTGTGTGTGTGTATTCCCTGCCATATTGTACTGCATTTGTCTATGTAAAATATGAACGCAATCATGTCCTGAGTTTTAACACCTCTAACTTCCACTCCTCATTAAAAGAGAGAAAAGTTCTAGAACCTTGTAATTCCCAGTCATCTGAACTACTGTGCTCCGACTGTAAATGCAGAAAGGAAAGGAGAGAGAGCTTCGTCAGATGGCATGTTTAGCTGTGTGTAATTGAGACAGAGGTGCGGTGTCGGAGGCAGGTGTGGAGGCATTGTTCTCTTTGATGGGATTATTTGCACTTCTCAATGCTGGAAAACCAGGCATCATCATAGGGAGTGGAGAGGAGGCAGCCATCTACATTTACAATGGCTGGATTTGGTTTTTCCTCAAGGTTGTGTAATTATACCTGCTCTCTGTGTAATTAGGAGCAGGAAGCTTCACGACCTGGATGACTACTGTCTTGTCTACTTAGAAAGTAGAATCACTTCAAACTCCTCAGGAGGAGAAAGTACAATGTTCTGTTTTGCTTTTCTTTTTGCTCTTGTCATCTTTCTTTCTTATCCTTTTTTCTTGTTCTAAGGGCTTGGCGATCTTGGGCGATTAAGTTATTATTACAAATGAATAAATGTGAATACATAATACTGTATCAAGCCAGGTGAATAAACGAGTTGAAGAAAAGAGCAGTTTGATGTAAAGTTCAGAACAGAATACCTTACATAAAGTTAACAGTGATGTCCATTGGAAAGGTCCTACAATCTTAGAAACAAAGAAGGGTTCTTCAGCTGTTCCCATAGGATAACTATTTTGGTTCAACGTCGAACCCTTTCCACAGAGGGTTCTACATGGAACCAAAAAGGGTCCAAGAGTTTCTAAGAGTGTAGGGAACTGATAAAGCTTCCCCTTGGAATGCACTGCACTGACTTGTACCCTGATCTGACTTTGACCAGTCTAGAGACTAAGAGATGGCATTATCATTAAGACTGCACACCAGGGGGTAATGTGCCGTACATGGACGTAGACACACTGAGTACAGGATTAAGAACAAATCACGGAGCCATGGCGTGCGTGTGTACGCGCCTGTGTAACAAAAGGGACTAATAGTGGTTAGTGCATCATTTAACAGAAAATGCACTCTGTTGCATAGGTACCTTTGTGAGTGGTGACATGCGGCCAGATCTGACAGGCTACAGTGGAGGTGTGAGGGATTGCAGGTCAGGAGTGCAGTTTGCACGGTGTAGGTTTTAGGGTGTAGGGAGCAGTGTTCACCTGTACAGTATACTCACTACTACCCAAGGCAAACCTCTCAGCTGCTGTCTGACAGGCCAGCCAGCCAGTAACAAAAGGAGAGAGAAAAGGAAACATATGCTTAAGTCAGCTGCATTTACTCCTGACCTTCCTTACCAGGGTACACTGCAGTTAAGCTGAGGGGATTTACACCAGCTCAACATTTACTCCTGACCTTCCTTACCAGGGTACACTGCAGTTAAGCTGAGGGGATTTACACCAGCTCAACATTTACTCCTGACCTTCCTTACCAGGGTACACTGCAGTTAAGCTGAGGGGATTTACACCAGCTCAACATTTACACCATATGGATGCTTTATTACAGAGTAATGATGGCTTGCTCTCTCTCCTCGTTCTCTTCCTCCCCTTCTCTCGCACTTGTTCGCTCTATCTCCCTCCCTCTCTCTCATGCTCCGTGTACTCTCTCGCTCTTCTCTCACACTCTCTCTTCTTTTTCTCTCGCTCTCCCTCCTCTCTCCCTCCTTCTCTCTCCCTCCCTCCCCCTCCCTCTCTCTCTCACTAGAGATGATTTGAAAAACCAAATAGCCTTATGTGTAACCAGGTGATTAGAAGGGCTTAGAGGATCTTATGAAACTCAAGAGGAATGCAATGCAGGGATTTTTTTGAACTCAATGCTTTTTGTGGGTCACACTTAGACTCATTTAATTGACCAAGTAAGACAAGCAGAATTTGTTGATAAAATGGTGACAGTAGGTATGCATTATGTGTCTTTGTATTTGAAATCAGACCATATAGATATTGATATAAGTTAGTGGGCTATATATATTTACATATTACATTGAGGAAAATGATTATCCTATGCAGATTAAAAAAAAAATGTATTTCTTAAATTTTGGGGTGTGAAAATAATTGGATTTGTGCTGAAATGAGAAAAGAGCTTGATATTGATTTGGTGTATTCCATATTAGCAGGGAATAATCAATATGGAGATGGTGCTTATTAAAGCGTAAAGAGCAGGGATGGGCCTCCGTCATTCATCAACCAATAGCTGCTCATCTCATAACTGACCATGCTGAGGTAATGCACGTAATGCATCACATATTGCTTTTGATTATGGGTGAAATAATGGTGGTCAATTATGCTAATCATGCAGGAAAATAACCTGGTAACAATAAGATATTCTAAAGATGAGCTAAACAGTAACATGGACATGGTCATATTCAGTCATTCATAAGAGACAAACCATCCATCAAAGTCTGGCTTACTGCTATGAACATACTTTTTCTTGGCATTTTGAAAAATTCATTTGTCAAGTCTAAGGTACACAATGGTATGACGGTGCATAAGAAAGCAAATCACTCACCACTACCGCTTCTGCAGATTTTGGGACAGTGGGTTTATTCTATTCTGGTTAGGTGCTCAGTTCTCTCAACATTGTGAGGCTCTATAGAATAATGTTGGTAAAGTCTTAAATTCACCGAGATGGATCTACTTGGTCAACATTAGCGGATGTGTGCACTGGGCCAAAGAAATCCAAACTAAAACGTTAGAAAGTTGAATTTGGGGCAGCTCTTAGAACTGAAGCCAAATGTTTGTTCCTCTGCTTTCTGAATTAGTTCTAGAAGGTATTTCAGAGTCTGGGAATTAAAAGCGAGGGGGTGATTTTCAAATGAATGCAGTTTCAGTTGTGAAAATATAACTGTGTGTTTAGTTTGGGACACTGGAACAAATGACAGCTTCGATGGGAGAGGGAGAAAAAAAAAGAGGGGAAGCCCCATGTTAATTTATTACAGAACTGCAGCATTTATCACCTAGACGCCAAGGCAACTACTCCGTTGTGGCTTGAAATGAAATGAGTGGTCTTCTTCTGTAACAGAAACAATGTTCCCAGCCAGTTACAGGTCAGCAGACAGAGGCCTATAGCCCAGACAGAGCCCAGAGTCTGAGAGTCTCAGCTCAACTGCAGTGCTGTGCTGTGTGCAAATGAACTGCTCTCCCTTTCTCCCAATTCATTTCTCATGCCACAGTATTTGTACTACCCTTTTCATGAATGTTAGGCCCTATCTTGTGGCCCTCCCTCTCCAAAGCCTGCCCGGTGACAGAGGAGACCTGCCACGCAGAAAAAGGAGGACCTGCCATGAACTGAGTGCCAGCCATTAAATATGATTTCGCCCCTGAATGGCGATGCAAACACATTCAACTCAGTGAAACTCATTAAGACCCGCATAATCTCTCTTTTCTTAAGCATAACAATGATTTCAGCTGGGAAATGCAATGGTTTTGGTGGGACTGAACCATTGATTCAGGTTGCATTCAAAGTAATAAATCAAGTCCAGCTTCACATCCTGTGCCCATTTGCCTAATTCAGTGGGGCTCACCATACTAGTCAATTAGTTGAAAGAATATATTCAATACACTGGGCAATGCACTGACAACACAGTATAATAAATCCCCCTTGCTTTAAACCCAGAACATATGGCCAATGTCCACAAAAAAAGTGTTATAGTACCCTACTCTAACGGCAAAGTACTTATTCTTGTGCAATGATAATTTAAATTGTGTTACTGTAATGTTATATGTTATATATTATTAAACATTCAAAAGTTGCATGAAATCATTGACTAAGCCAATGCAGGCTGTCCTGGGACGGGACAGACAGATACAGACAGACAGGATGTATAGAGGTGTTAAGCCCTAGCCTGAGGAAATAAGTAAGTGAACTGTCTGTTTGATTCTTCTCAGCGGCCATCATCCTAACCTCCACCTCCACTACCTCCACCACCACCTCCACCTCCACCACCTCCCCAATGCCCCTCAGAGGACAACTCCCAGGTCCAGTAGGACGTGTCTTTCTGAATTATTATTTCGATTTTTTAACAAAGTTTCCTTCCAATTTTTATTGACTTTGCTTAAACGCTTCCAGGGGAAGAAGCTAGGCCGCCCTCTCGTTTAACTACAGCCTCACACATGCACACACACACGCACACACACACACACACGCACACACGCACACACACACACACACACACACACACACACACACACACACACACACACACACACACACACACACACACACACACACACACACACACACACACACACACACACACACACACACACACACACACACACACACACACAGACAGATGAATAGAGCGAAGGAACAGCTGTGTCAGAGCTCTCAGTAGTCAGACCATTGTAATCTGCATTAATAACCACATTGCAGGGGAGTGCAAAGGGTCAAAGTCTTTAAGTGCCTGTAGGGATCTGTGCTGCTTGTGGATTACAAGCTATCACTCTGGGTACATTGGGATAATTGTACAGTGCCAGCAGCACTGCCTTTCTGTTGTTCACATGAAATGATTTACTATACGTGTTCATGTTTTGATTTCAAAGCTGAGAGAGTATTGATTGTCATAGGGGTTTCAAGTGGAAGATTATGTGATGGGGCTAATGCATGCTAGGCTTTAACAATGAACAATGAATTAACCTAAAGACATGGTTGTAGTTAGAGGTATCGTTCAACTTATACATATCCCATATCAAGTGGCCTGTCTATGCATTCCATTCAAAACATTATAAACTCATTTAAAAGTTTCAATCATTTTATATTTTCAACAGTTATTCAATTTATTCCTATATATGGGGCGGCAGGTAGGGTGGCTGGTAGCCTAGTGGTTAGAGCATTGGGCAAGTAATCGAAAGGTTGCTATATCGAATTCTCGAGCTGACAAGGTAAAAAATATGTCGTCCTGCCACTGAACAAGGCAGTTAACTCACTGTTCCTAGGCCGTCATTGTAAATAAGAATTTGTTCTTAACTGACTTGCCTAGTTAAATAAAAATATATAAAGTGTGGAAATTGTGTCAACTCAAAGCTAACAGCATATTGTGCCAGCCAACAGGCCTCCAGTATGATCTGTACAGGCATTTTTCTGGAAGGCAATTCAGGATGGTCAGTAGCAGCAGACAGTGAAGCCCTGGAGACCTGAGGAGCTGAGCTGAGCCTCATTGTTTGTCTGATTCCTTGAGAGAGGGTTAGACAGTGAGAGGGAAGGACCTTTAAAGCTCTTTCCCAGGACTGGTGATGACTGTACATAGAGGAACTTGGTCTCAGAGCATTTCGTATCATTCTGTACATAAAGTCGAGACACTCCATTTAGTATGATATGTTATGTTTGGGATGGATACATAAGACAGATGGTTACTTAAGGCAAAAAACGAAAGGAGGGTAGTTGGTGGGGGTGGATGGGTGGGCATATAACGGTTGCGAGTTCGAATGTCATCACGGACATCTTTAGCATTTTATCTAATTAGGAACTTTTCAACTACTTACTCTTTTTTAGCTGCTTTGCAACTACTTAGCATGTTAGCTAACCCTTGCCTAACCCTAACCTTAACCCTTTTAGCTAACCCTTCCCTAACCCTAATCTTAACCCTTTTAGCTAACCCTTCCCTAACCCTAACCTTAATCCTTAAACCTAACTCCTCAATTTAACCCTAACCTTAACCCTAACCCCTAGCCTAGCTAATGTTATTGAGCTAGCTAACTTTAGCCAACTAGCTAGAATTCGTAACATATTTCACGTTTTGCAAATTCGTAACATATATTATGAACTGCAATTAGTAACATATCATACGAAATGGGTGATGGACCTACACAAATTAATACATACAAAATGTATGAAACGTAACATAGCATACTATATGAAGTGTCTCTTATTTACGTACGAAAAATATGAAATTCTCTGAGACCAGGTTGCTTAGAGGGACATCCTATAATGATCTGAATTGACTAGTGTATCTTGCAGTCATTAGATACAAGTATTCCAATTTTTTTTCTCCAAAAATGATGAAATAGAAACCGTCCATCAAATATAATAAAATCTATTATTTTTTCCTTTCTATGCATGTTTCTCGCTAATGTAAATGTCTCATTAATCCCATTAAATTCTCAGAGCCTTTTAAAAAGGGGAAACACATATATCTTGATGAATATTGTCAGGGCCTAAATTTAGTGTCATTGAGAACAGCTTTCCCAGAGCCAGGCTGCAGACAGCTTGTGTGATGCCTGGCCTGCCTGCGCTGCGTCGCACGGAGCTTATATTTATCCCAGCCGTCTGTGTCTGTCTGTGGAGGAATGACAGAGAGCTCAATGGAGGCGTCCGTCTCCCCGTCTCCCCGACACTCCCTTCCCCCATCCCGTCCCCTATACCTCCAGACACTGCTGATGAATGCAGGCATAGTGTGTGTATGTGTGTCTCAACCACCCACAGATGACATTATTAACACAGTATAACATGTGATGGAATGTCTCTGCCACACCGGTGGGTCCCAGGCACAGCACAGAGGCACCCCAGCTGTGATTTATTCCTGTAACCATGAAAAGTAAGCGTGCCATTAAAAACACAGGTGTTTGGAGGCTGCCCCGCTCGCAGGGTGTGTGATCGATAATGCCACTCTTTTTCTATGCTCATTTTGAGGCAGCCACACCATCATACCCCATTAAATACCCCCTGATACAGGGAGCTGGCCACACACACACCGCACACCACTGTATTTACAGTGGAGTTATCAGCACTCACACATAAATCAGCAGAGCTAATGTGGGAGATAATGGACTGTAAATGGCAAAGTCCCTGATTGATATCTCCACTTAGAGCAATTATTGGTTTTTAAAACTTGAGAAAAGACAAAAGTTTGCCAACTTACCTTTAGGCCTGGCTACTGTGTCTCAGTATCTCATTTGTTAGTGTTTGTTGAGTGGGTTCCCAAGGCAGTAAAACAGGACACCTCAGACAAATAACAACTAATGTTGTGGCTCGGAATGAATACTTAGTAGAACTTCTACCTCATGTACGGGGTTTGTCCTACTCAAACAGGTTATTCACATTCACAGTGTTTATTGCTTATCATATTATGATTTATTATTATGATTTCAAATTAATTTATCTACTTTACCTATTTATTTGACTTTTATTTATGTAATATTATTTTAAGTAAAAATAAGGACCAACCAGAGTGGATCATTCTGATATAAGCCAAAGATGGTTCAAATTCCATGCTAATTCCAACCTATTCAAGTGAGTTCTGTGAAAAAAGATTCTAAAAAGGAAAGCTTTTTTCTTTCCAGTGAGGCCTCATCCCTGATAAAATAAAAAAGAGATTATGAGGAAGAAAATAAATGGTGCTAAACTTCCTCATAGCTGAGACTGTATTCTGGATGACATTTTAGTCAAGTTACAAAAACTAAACCATTGGGAAATACACTCAGTCTTTATCTCAAATGCAAAGCTATTTGCATACAGCCAAACAACGCACAGATAATGTATAGATGCAGAGGGCATTGCAAGGCATATTTATATGTGAGCAAATGAAGAAAATGAAGCTGACAAGAGGTACATTTCAGACAAACACTTTTATTCATTTGTAAAAAAAAAAAATTCTCTCTCAGTGTTCTCGACTGCCATGAAAATGAACTATTAATCTGATTTCCAAAGGAATTCCTCATGCCAGAGACGGCACTGACAGCCGCAATACAGCAGTTGTTGTGTGGTCAACAAACAATTTTCCTGGGCTTCAGTGCCTTTCAAAGGGGATTTTTTTCTTTCAGCCAGATCATGTGAAAAATGTCACTGTCAAAGGATCTCTCCTTTTCATCTCTCACAAAGATGTCAGATGGAGAGAGTTAGAATTTCCAAACATGTTAATGAGTAAGAGCGTAAACTCTAAACTCAGAGCCTTCCTCCACACACAGCACTTGAGAAAAAATGCTTTTCACTGTGAGACTAACTTCCCTTCTCTGTAACTTTGAGCAATAAGGATGTTTAGGATGTGGTCAACACAGGACACTGACTTATGAAGTTCTTAAAAATGAATTCAATACTACCCAATTCAAGCAAACGATTCATACATGTATTTTTGTTCCCTGTCTGTTGCCCAATGTTGCTCTTTATTATTATCTTTATAAAATAATAGGACACATTTTGTGTAAAAAAAAAAGAGGAAACTTCGTGAAATGTAAAGTTCAGGATGTGACTATACATGACCATTTTGGTTAGATGGGAAGTTATGTTTTTCTCCTTCCATTAAGCCATGAAATCCAGCATCTTGAGAGTTGAGTAACTTCTTTATAAGTCATTCAAGTATATACATATTTATAGTCTTACAAGTATATACATATTTATAGTCATATAAGTATATACATATTTATAGACATATAAGTATATACATATTTATAGACAAATAAGTATATACATATTTATAGACATATAAGTATATACATATTTCTGGCCTTCATTAGTCTTGTGAAATAAGAAAGATAAGAATAATTTGTTCCAGATCAAAGTCAATTCTGCAATGAAGTGATGGGAGGGGAGGGGAGGTGTGTGTGTGTGTGTGTGTGTGTGTGTGTGTGTGTGTGTGTGTGTGTGTGTGTGTGTGTGTGTGTGTGTGTGTGTGTGTGTGTGTGTGTGTGTGTGTGTGTGTGTGTGTGTGTGTGTGTGTGTGTGTGTGTGTGTGTGTGTGTGTGTGTGTGTGAGAGTGAGGGAATGAGCAGAGCATGAGAAGAACTGACAAATGGGCTGTTCGGCTGCTCTCCCCGCCCCTAACCCCTCCCCAGAGCACCAGCCCCTTCCTCCATCCCTCCAACCCTCCCCCCTCGCCATCCCTCCATCCCACCTGCCTCCTCTGCAGCCTCTCATCACGGCTACATCCTGTCATCACACACACATCCCTGTCACACTGCGCCTGATTGACGAGGGCACTTTTGATAATGGCATCAGGAACAGGGGTGTCTGCCTTGTCATTAGAGCCTATCAGAGCTGCCTTATTACAGCTGAGGAACCGACCGGTAGACAGTCACAGCCCACAGCCCCGGTGGTGTGGACATATGGCCAGAGATAATCAAGCTCCAGTAGGTACTAATATAGCACCAGGCTTAATGCATCTATCACACGCATCAAAGTTCAATACCCTCTGAGAAGCTCAGATGAACTACCCACTACTCGTCTGAGCTAACCAGAATTATCATTGTCAGCTGTACATGTTCATACTTGACATAACTCATTTTGGACCAAAAGAAAACATGTCGGTAAAACCCACAGCACCATAACAACAGAGAAAATGTAAACACCATCCAATATGTTTGAAGTCAGTTGAACTGAGCCCTCTGAGCACAGCACACACAGCTCCACATTAAACCTGACAAGCTACCACAAACTCTGGGGAGAGAGGCGGTTACAAGTTAGGAGTTAGAGGGAGAGGTCATGTTTATGTCTGCTGATTTGGGTTCGGGTGCCAAGATGGCCTTTCCAAACCGGATGATTTCACTTGGAATCCGACACTGTGCAGTAACATAGTTAGCACATAGGGGGCTACAGGCACATGTGGGGTTAGGCTACAGGCAGGCACCCCATGTTGTCTTTCCCCAGACTGGAGCGGGATATTGCAGTGGGAGCAGCGGAGTGTAGTGGCCATGTGGGGACTAGAGGGGTTAGCCTGGTCACCCGACCCTGCATGTTTGGAGCAGATGAGCACTATGGCCTGTGCAACAACAGCCAGGCTACAATCCTGTACTCTTTCGTAACACTATATCTGTATACTGTAAGTATAATTGTACATCATAACTATGGAAATGACTGCCCAACTGTTCCTTGACTAGACATTGGCACACCTTATTCCTCTTGTAAAAGTTATAAAAGTTATTCCACTTCTGCCAAAGTTGTTCCTCTTCAAACATGAACAGAGAGAGTGGTAAGTCTGAGCAAACACAGACTTACAATATGTTCCTAAGAGCCTGTCCTTGAGTCATACTGTACATGGTGTTGATGGGCTGGCTCATGTGTGGTGTGTGTAAACGGCTTACCATTTCTGGGAAAGATGAATTGATGGCTGTGCTACAACAGGACAGGAGGTTGCTCACGGAGATCACAGAGGTTGCTCACGGAGGTCACAGAGGTTGCTCACGGAGGTCACAGAGGTTGCTCACGGAGGTCACAGAGGTTGCTCACGGAGGTCACAGAGGTTGCTCACGGAGGTCACAGAGGTTGCTCACGGAGGTCACAGAGGTTGCGCACAGACTCTAGTGTATACCACATCCCATCTTTCAAAAGCATCAGTAGGATTTCAACAGAATAAAATGTACACAATAAAACATACAACATAAGCTTTTACTGCCTAACAAAGCATGGAACGGCAAAACAAAGCTTATAATTGCAACACAGTTGGGTGGCTCTAGTGAAACTTCTGGATATTTCTCTAAATATGACATTATTGAAACTGTTCAATGCAACATCTGAATCATTATGTGGATGTGTAAAGTGGAAATGTCATATTTCAAATTTCAAATTCAGTACCGCTGTAGGACAAACTGGTCACTGAAAAAGGAATGAAAAGACAGGAGAAATGAAAAACATGTGGCTGGCAGGATAATAACAGAACCATAGCACCATACACAGTGCAACTCAAAAGACCTGGGCTTTCAAACGGAAGAATAACTGGTTTGAATTATGGATAGATCTGAATAGTGTCTCTTATCTACAGATGGCTGAACACACGACAATCCTAAGGCTGGCCTGTATAATTGTATCACTAATAAGCAGTAAGGCCAATTAGGTCTATAAGTGTGCTGTAATCACTTGGACAGGAGAGATACAGAGAGAGAGGAGAGAAAAGGAGGGAGGATGAGAGAAGGATAGAATGAACGAATGAATGCATCCCTCTCAACCAACACTGACAGGTATAATTAGACATACTGTAAATGTACCATTGAAAAGTCCACAGTGAGAGTGGGGCTGGGGGGTGAGTAAACCTTCATGTATTTTCATTGTGCCCACTCATTTTCATTCATTCTATGTTGTAATAAAATGAGTGTATGACAAGTAACGAGGAGAAGGGGGTTAGGACATGGTGCTACGTTACAACGATCTGACTACAAGGATACTCATTAGAGCCTGAGATCCCTGGTGTGAGACTAATCTCTAAATGCCAAGATGAGCCCAACACAACATGGTGACTTTCAGAACACATTTTTTTTGGTTTTGTTCGCCTGTTTCAATCCACAGAAAATATCTGCAGCATCAATAGTTTACATTATACATTTTTATACTCCAGTTCCTCTCTGAATTGTTCCTCTCTTAAACATACCCAAGACTGCCAGGCATGTGGTATGGACAGTTTGGGGGTGACAGTGTAACCATGTACCAGTCACAATGCAGACGGGCTATAAACCGCTCCAGACAAGCTGTCTGACTGTCACAACATTTGTTTGCCACATTACATTCCTCTCTGCCACTGATTGTGGCTGTGAAATGGCTGACATTCTGCACGCTGCCTCGTCAAAATCCCAAATCACTTTATTTTCTTCCTTCCTGAAAACTGCAATATGTCTCAAGTCAAATATGTTGCGCACCAATGGAATATCAGCACAATGGTGTAGGAGTTCTATGCAAAGTTTTGTCCCCTCAGTGTTCTGAAACTTTTTAGAATTCAGCTAGTTGTGAGGACAAAAGGCTGGGTGGACTATGAGGACTATCAATACATTTAAACAGGGGCATGCATTTCTCATAAAGTGGCTCCCAAAGGCAGCCAGAGCAAATGGGGAGGCGGCTGTCTGATCAACCCATAAAAGGGACCTCAGTTATGAAGCAGACAGAAAATGAAGAGAAAGAGAAAAGAGGAAGAAAAAGAAACGAAAGAAATAGGGGAAACGGGGGAGAGAGAAAAAACGTCTGAATGAAAAGGTCATGACTGGCAGTTGATTTGAAGAGTTTCTGCGACCTCACAAAGGGCCATGACATCATCAGGTATTGAAGTAGGAGACGGGAGGAGAAGGGATTCTTTAAAAAGCAGTCCGCTTACCGAGGACGTAATTACATTTGTGCTAAACATGCCCAAGTGCTCCTGTGCTGAGGTTGGGAGAGAGGGGGAATCATGTTCGGAGTTGGGGGGTGGAGGGCTGAATTAATCAACTCTGTTCTGTTTGCTGTGTGTGGGGGGAAACTCTTTTAATAGCAAAATCTTTCTCACTGCAAGCTGTATTCTCAACAACACGATGTGTCCTTATGTTTTGGACATTTTTCCCTAAAGGTTTTTCCCATTTCCCTTTTGTGCTAGCTGTTCCGGTCTGTTTTGGCTATAAAAATCCACCGAAATTGCAAACTATGTAAAAGTCTGAAAAAGGTCTCCCCCCCCCCCCCCTCTGCAACCACACCTCCCCTCCTCTCCTAACTCTGAGACCTTCCTTCCTTAGCACCAGGAGCATATAAAGCCTTTGCAGTGCATGGTGGGTAGGCATGGCGTGAAGTGCACAAGGAAGGAATGCTATTAAGTAAGTTATGCACATAATGAATCTGAGAAATGCTTGGGAAAACTGCAGCAACGTTTATTCCTCTTTCTGTTCAGCCTGTTTCTCAGTGAAAGGTCCAGGACCACTGGTGAATACAGTAAATTACTCTTTAGTTCTGGAAAGACAGAGAGAGAGAGAGAGAGAGAGAAAGAGAGAGAGAGAGAGAGAGAGAGAGAGAGAGAGAGAGAGAGAGAAAGAGAGAGAGAGAGAGAAAGAAAGAAAGAAAGACAGTGAGAGTGAGAGAGAGAGAAAGAGATAGAGAGACAGTGAGAGAGAGACAGTGAAAGAGTGAAAGAGTGAAAGAGAGAGAGAGAGAGAGAGAGAGAGAGAGAGAGAGAGAGAGAGAGAGAGAGAGAGAGAGAGAAAGAGAGAGAGAGAGAAAGAAAGAAAGACAGTGAGAGAGAGATAGAGAGACAGTGAGAGAGAGACAGTGAAAGAGAGAGACAGTGAAAGAGAGAGAGAGAGAGAGAGAGAGAGAGAGAGAGAGAGAGAGAGAGAGAGAGAGAGAGAGAGGGAGAGAGAGAGAGAGAGAGACAGACAGACAGACAGACAGACAGACAGACAGACAGACAGACAGACAGACAGACAGACAGACAGACAGACAGACAGACAGACAGACAGATAGATAGATAGATAGATAGATAGATAGATAGATAGATAGATAGGGGGAGAGAGAAAAAAGAGCGACAGCTCCATGCCCCCCCCCACAGAACTTCTAATCAAACTCCGTCTCACAGTCATATTTTCCTAAAACATTATTCTTTCTTTAACAAGTTGTATACAGCATGACAGAACCTATACAAAATGTCTCCCCATAAATATACATAGAAAATGACAAACAGGCACATTGGCTCACAGTGATAGAAAAGGTTTTCACTAAGTGCTTAGAATAAATGTCACTCACAAAATACTAACCAAGTATTCAACAAGTGCTGGCGTGGTGACTGTGATGTGAGGTGACAAATTCACCAGGCATATGATATCTCTGAGAGAGAGAGGGTTTCTTCCCTGTTCCTGTCACGCTGGGATACAGCCGCATGACATGCCAGCACGATACTGACAGGCCCACAGCAGCAACACACACTGCACAGTTAGCATATTAAATCCAATTATACATTTGACAAGATTATGTTGAAATTACGTTGTTGATTTACTCTCTTGGGCCGCAATGTGATGACACTGCCAAACAACTCCAAGCCCAGTGGCCAAGGGTTAATACCATAGACGCATACCATACCCTTACAGAAAAAGCACATGAACTCACATGTGGAAAATCACATTATTTCACATGCAATTTAACAAGTGAAATCATGTGAAAATATGTGTTTTGGAACACTTCACATGTGGTAACATGTTTTCACATGTGTAATTTAATGTTTTCACGTTGCTTTAAGTGTTGTCAGGTTATCACATAAACTTCATATACGATCACGTGATCACATGAAAACAGGTGTTTTTGGAACGCTAACTACTAGGCCTCAAAACTGAGACCTCTGAAGATACAACACCCTTCCTCCTCCCTCCCCTCTCCACAGACACTTCTCACATTTTCCCACAACTTGAGAGGACGGACTTCAGCTTAGCATCCAGCCTGGTCAAAGATGTCTTTCCTTTGGATTGGATCTGTTTTTCTATGGCCTAGAGCCTTTATCTGTTTTCTCCTTGCCATGATCTATTTTATGGATGTTGGTCCATGACGGCTTCATGTTGCCATCGATGCCTCCTTTTCTATATTTCTCTCAGGATCCAGAACACCTGTCTGCTCTAATCACTAAGTCCTTCCCAGCAGGATTGCCATCGCTGAATAGACACTGGCTGCTCTCTGACATTGATAGGAACAAGATAGTATAGATCCACTTTTGGCAATGAATAACAAAGAAGCTGCAAATCACACACAACAAGAGGATCTGTTCAAGCTCAGTTTAGCATCTTTATGTTTCTGTGCTTACTACTACTGAATGACTCACAAGCATCGTAAAGCAGTGCCCGGAATTGTGACGTGTCATTATGCAAATAAATAGCATGTCGTGAGGGGATACTGGAAACATATTTTTATTTCCGTTATGAAGAATGAGTCACCCTACAGCCCAAAATGACAAGTACACAAGATTTCCTGGAAGCGCAATAAAATTACTTATTATGGATTACTGAAGAGAGATAAAAGAAAATTAGATAATACATTACACATTTTTCACCAACTAGTGAGAAATGACTCTTGTGGTTTCTATAGGTGCTTTTTAGAATTCCAACAACATGTATCATGGTCTGGAATCGCAGCCATGATCAAGAGAATGACCACAGACATTCTGAGAAGTCCCTCCCAGGCCAGTGTTCCATAATGCCCAGGCTGTGAAGTTTGCTCCTGTGAGCCATAACCTTGGTCACTGTCTGACTACTATGAAATAATCTACCAGTCAGGTTAATAAACCGCCACAGCCAATGTGACAAAGGGATCTGCTCAAAAACATCATTGTTTTACTCCACATTAGTCAGAAGAACTGCCAAATATCCTACAATGCCCCATACAAGGACAGGGCTGTGATAGGCTGGTTTCCCCTAAAATGGAATCTTTTGTAGAGGCAAATAATGACTAAGGTTTACTTAGTGATGAATACCTCAGTTTTTATCAGTTTTTCATGGAAAACAATTTGACCTTGAATGCAGCACTATGTTTGTTTCCCCAGGAGCTTTATGAAAGGGCTCCATTTAAGGTCCCACATGAATCTGTAACCCCCACCACCCCCGCACTGAAAGAGATAAGAGACTAGGTATTAATCGATACCTAACCCTTCAAAACAAAACAGAAGCAGGACATTATTACACTGACTTGTTATAACTGCTGATTTGACAATATAACTGATGTAAAAGGATACAAGCAAGCTCAACAAAAGAACAGTACTTCTTATACTTTATTTAGACGTATGATAATACAATCTAAATGTCACATTTACTACAACCATCAATATTATGACTACGTCTCTCTGAAGATAACTGCAGAATGGTATCTGAATGTTTGTTTGAGACTATACAGTCATCACTCTAGCTAGCCAAAGGGGGCAGTGGGTGAAAGGATAGGCCTGTAAGAGAAAGGGGGATACCAAGTCAGTTGTACAACTGAACACATTCAACTGAAATGTCTTCCGCATTTAACTCAACCCCTCTGAATCAGAGAGGTGCGGGGGGCTGCCTTAATTGACATCCACGTCATCAGCGCACAGGTAACAGTGGCTTAACTGCCTTGCTCAGGGGCAGAATGACAGATTTTTACCTTGTCAGCTCTGGGATTCGATCCAGCAACCTTTTGGTTATTGGCCCAACGCTCCTACCTCCAGCCTCATTCACTTCCCAGTTAGTATGTACAGTCCCACTCCTCAAGGCAGCCTGTCAATGCAGTCCGGCCGTGCCACAATCACAGACACTAGACACATGACCCTACCGTATTACAAACAAACATACTATTCATTGGGTTGGTCGAGACTTTGCACATTAATACACATTGAAAAATATTAGATTATATACGCATAAATGGGTGTTGAAATACATATCAGCATGGGGGTATATTTCATCAGAAAGCAGCAGAGTAACCTTTTCTTAGTGGCTATAAAAGGTGGGATCATGGCCCAGCTTGTAAAGACTGCCAGCCTATTTGAGTGAGACGTAAAAAAAACAACAGACAGGACTCACAGCTGATAGTTAAGTCAAGGCAGGTGTTTGGGCAAAATACAGCTCCTGCTCCCTCTCAGAATGGCTGATCGGTCAGGGACGTCTGCATTGTTACACACACAGCCTGTCAATGCAGTCCGGCCGTGCCACAATCACAGACACAAGACACATGATCCAACTGTATTACTTACAAACATACTATTCATTGGGTTGGTTGAGACTTTGCACATTAATACACATTGAAAAATATTATATTATATACGCAGAAATTAGTGTTGGAATACATACGGCTATAACACATGGATCATGTATGTTTCCGACAGATTTAGCAGAGATGTAAATGAGACCAGACATGTGGAACACTGTAAAATACAGTCTATAGGCTCCCCTCGGCTGAAAGGCCTGATCAGCAGTAGCAGGAGAAACAGTCCATGCTTTCAGCCAGTTGGTTGCTGAGGGGCAGGAGTCCCCGGACCCCCCAGAGTTCAAAGATGACTGGTTTCCCACAGAGCAACACCAACAGACTCCATACAACACCTCTTTTTCTGCCTCTTTGGAACTAAATTCAGCTTGTTGTGAAATAAGATTGTGCTTCAGTAGGTTTTAAAAAGATTAGCATATTTACTACAGCCCTAGCTCTCTGTATTGCATGGCCCCGGATATACAAGGGAGTTAGAATGGGATTAATTCCCAGCTGTGGATCTGGTGTGACTGAGCGTGTTTGTCCAGCAAACAGTCTCCATCCTTAGCTCCTACTGATCAGCTCCACTGGTCAACTCCACTGGTCACTCCTGTCCAGCCTCCAAACCTGCTTATAGATTTCCTTTGCTGTGTGGCCTGAGACAGGTCAGTGGGTCAGCCTGTTGCAGGGCACTCTGCTAGTGATCGTTCTCTAAGGTCCTGGGTTGGGTGTGGAATCTATCATCATTAATGCACCAGTCCACTCTTGTTAGTCCGCTGGCCAAACACGATGAGGAGAGAATAGAGGCCCAGTCTAAGGTGGCTTTTGAAAAGAGATCAAATTCATCACTTCAGCTAATAATTGGGCCAAATAGAGCCAAGTCAGAAAGGGCAGGAGGTCACGGCCTTAACGTGGTGGTGTGGTGACGGAAAATCACCCATTTGATATCAGTGATTTTTAGAATGGTCCCTGTTTGATTATTATTATTATGACAAACATTGTCATAAAACAGTTAATTATCACTATAGGCACTTCAAAGTAAGAGAAAATGTATAGTATCTTTATATTAGATTTTCTTTTACGTGGCCATTTTCACTGGAGCTGCAAATGAGAAAGTAATATGACTCTGTCAAAGCCCATAAAAAACATACATCTCCTGACCACACGGCCGAAGGACCACCTGCTAATCCTGACAGGGCTTTTTAAAGCCTGCCTCACACCAGCAGCTGGGAGTCCTCACACTGATGAATATAGGAAATGTATGTATGCCCGTTTCTCAATGTTTACTTCAATTTCTGAACCTGGGTTACGGTACTCCACGACCCTGGAGTAATATCACAGTTTCTCCATCACCTGAACGTGCACTCTCACACTCATTGCCTGTCTGCTGTAAACCTGGTGAGAGAACACAGCTGCTAACATTAATGTAGGCCTCCACCTTTCCCAAATCCTGTCCCAAAGCAAACGATGCTTCTGTTTTATCCTACCTTATACAACTCAGGGGAAACACATAATAATCAATTCCATATTTCCCAGAGCTAGTGAGCAGGGTTAACCGTTAGTCACCATCAACACACAGAGCATGACAGTCATAGCACTGACCACACACTGATCACAGAGTCACCACACCATTCTACTCTGGACAATGGAATGGGCCGTGGAGACCAGGAGGACACTGAAAATCATAAACACACAAACACACACATACAGACAGACGAAGAGAAACAACAGTGCAAACATTGCTGAACTGCACTGCAGTTAAACATATGCTTGGGAGATGTAGCCATGGAAACTGTCAGGGAGACTTCAAAGCACAGTAAAGAGGGGGAACAGTAAGGTCTCTGGATTACATATGAAACCACACCGCTTTTCACTTACAGAAAAAACTTTTTTTGAAACTATAGCCACAGATAAGACCCGTGTGAAAAATCGATAAGGGAGCTCAGTTGTCAGAGTGACTGTGCTGACTGACTAGCCTAACTCTCAGTGGAGGGAGCCAGTCAGAGGGAGACAGAGTGGGAAGAAGGGTTTAGGGACGCCCACGGGAGATAAGAGCACAGAGACACAGCCACATGGGAACATTTCGCTTTTTTTCTCTCCCAAAGTCCCCAAATCTTTAGAGGAACAGAGTGAGTGTTTGCCTTCCTCCTTAGGTAGACGTCTGTGACAGGCCTGCCTCCGCTGGGACTGGGGAGCAGAGCTCGCTCTACGCTGGGCTGGCAGTGGGAACGGGGAACGGAACTGCCTGGGTAATATCCCACTAAACCAGGCCTATTTATCAGGGAGGTAATGATAAGAATCAGATTTAAAGGTGAACCCTGAGATGGGTCAGAGCCTTGCACATGCGGTAACGCGTCTGCAGGAGGAGTGGCTGATAACCCGGGACAATGCGGAGGACCGGCCTGTCAGATAAATAAAACAAACGGGCGCTGTCCTATAAAGATAGACCACGTGATGTTGGCCAGGCCGCTACGCAGAACAAACGCTGCACGGTGGAGGTGGAGAAGAAGAGGAGTGATGGCTAGAGAAAGAGAGAAAACGTCTTTAAGGCAGGAGAAAGGCAGGGTCTGAGTGGGCAGCAGATAGAGCAGAAGCAGCTACAGCCAGTGACACACAACTGGTCCAAGATTCATTAATAGACAATAATAATAAAAAACGGAACCAAAGAGAGCCACAAGTTGTGCTGCATCATTGGTCCAGAGCTCAATGCTCCAGCTCATTGATCGAGCGCTCATTGGTCCAGAGCTCATTGGTCCCCACCTAGTGGGCGTCTGAGCCTGAGTGAATTGTCCTCTGCTCGTTGTGTCGGCCTTTAAGGTCATCAATGGCCGCCCTGATCCTCAGGCACTTCCCCTCTGAGGAACAACAGAGCACTGAAGTACTGACCTCTGGGAATCTTTCGGTTCAGGATCCTGTGAGGTCATGTTTTCCGTCCTCTCTCCAGGCACATGTTGTCCTGTCCCTGACCAGCCCGGCTAACTGAATCAACTCACACAGCTACTCCAGTTATGATAATATACTAGCTGGAGAATAACAATAGAGAATATCCACTGGGCAAATCAACGTTGTTTCCACGTCATTTCAACAAAGAAATTCTGATTGAAATTGCAAAAAGTCATCAACGTAAGGGAATTGAGTATTTTTTTCACCAAACGTTTAACCTAAATCCAATGTCATGATGACATGTTTTGTTGATTTCACATTGAATTCACGTTAGTTGACAACTCAACCAAATGTAAATCAAATCTAGATGTTGAACTGACATCTGTGCTCAGTGGGTACTAGCACTAGAATAATATAATGAAATTATACGTCCTGAAGCCATGAGTGACAGAAGGATATCCTGTGTAACTTGATAAACAGAAGAGGGATACATACATCTGCAGTACTGTACAGGTTTGTCACCTGTAACTGATGTCTTAACAGCCTCTACATAAATCACTCATTAAAAACCTTCAAGCCCAGTGGATGTGCATAGACATTCTCATCCTACAGGCTGAATTAATGGATGAGCCTCGTCTCCTCAGAAGACTGATGAGATCAGGAGAGAGCTCAGGAGACCAATCAACAGTGTCACCTCAGTGTCTGCAGCGAGGCGCTGTCTGTCACTGGGTCACGTCAAACAGCACCCTGACACTAGGCGTCAGTCACTTCCTCCCTCTACTCTGCATTACTGGAGATAAACACGTCACTATTGAGCCTCAATGGCTGCAATTAACTGGCCCCTAACGCATCTAGAAGTACTTGGATGGATGCAAATACTCTACAATGCCATGTTTTAGCTATGTGTTTGAGAATATATAATTTTTTCCCAACCAGATTTTACCAAAGTTGTGAAAATGTGAGTAAGGAAGCATTAAAAACAAAAGAAAATGATTTATGTAGGTACTAAATACACAAAACTAAGGTTAAGATAAATATAATACTGGTCTGGTTCATAATGTTTAGATGTTGGTCTATTTTCAGACTAGAAAACAACAACAAAAACATCAGAGAACCAGTTGACAATGGGACAAAGGGAGTGTTCTTTAAAGGGGAATAGAGTTGTTGTGGAAATTTCAGTACAGGAAGTACATAACGAAATGACTATTTCCTGCTTTTAACAATGCCCTAAAACATATTTCTTGATTGGGCAGAGGAGGCAGTTGGTTGCCCCTTTGGGCTGCCTTCCTAATAACACGACATTAGTCCAGAGACATACAAAAGCTTTGAATTTGCAGGAAGTCAATGGCAAACAAAACTACGTGACTATAACAACTAATTTAGATCACACATTTTGAGGCTCTACTGTTTACATTTCCCATGAGGTGATTGTTGTTACTCCGATCATGCAGATGCATACTCATCATACTGTATCAACGATGTCCAAACATGATGTCAGAATGCACTGTAGCATGAAACTCACTGAGTCAGATGGTACTAAAGTTGATATCCAGAAAATAGTATGCTTTTCTGAAATGACACAAGAACCAAACTGCCATAAGAACTAAAGCACTGTGTTCTGAAGAGTTGTTATTGACTAGTTTTATACAGTATTTACATAGCATATCGGCTGAAATCCTGCTCTAAAGCCTATAACACACTGTTCTGGTCTAGAGCACTGCCTGTCTGGCAGGGACATGGTGACCTAATCCCAGTCCTGTTCTACCACAACAACATAAAAGTGTGGGAAAAATATTCCTACAGGTAGGTCTCTCTGCCTTCTGTTTTTCCCCAACACATTTTTTCACTCTAACATACATATTGTTTAAAAACATTTTTTGTTGCTTTGTTTATCCATACACACATATGGACACTTTGGCTGCTGGTAACGGTGTGACGACAACAACAACAAAAATAGATTAACACCAACCCCCTCTTCGCATTCCAGGTTTTGGTTCCCATGCGTGTTGGGAATTCAATTACATCCTATTTGACGCAGAACACACAACATATCATTGTTTTGATTTTCGATAGGACGAGCAAAAGTTATTCATCTCACTGTGAACAAGTTCCTTTTTTCTAAGAAGTCAGAGTTCCCCCCTCCCCCCCTTCTCTCTCTCCTTTACGCTAGTGTCTGCAGCTGTATTTTTAATCAAGGGAAGGATCCATAGAGAAATGGCCATTTCTTCTTTTCTTTCCCAGCATTACATTCTTACCCCTCCTGTCTCTGCTCATGGATCACTGGTTAGCTTAGAAATACAGCCGGCACAAAAGCAGCAGCTGACATGTGGGGCTTAATGGCAATAATGGCCATTTTTTAAGCCCAATCAATCACATTTAGTGGACATCTCCATTTTTTGTCCCTGAAAAGGTATAAATAATAATAATGATAGAAAGAAGAAGAAATGCTACAGGGAGAGAGAAAAGCACCTCCTCTGTAAATATTTTAACTGCTTATTACGATTTGGAGCCTGGTACAAAAGAAGCATCTGTGCTCCACAGAGCAGGCTGAATGGACAGACCCAGATGGTTCTTAGAACCAAACAGTGAAAACTGATCCATGAGCTGGGCAAAGTAAAGCCCATTTATTTAACTATTTATTTATTGTGTGTGGGTGTACTTGTGAGAGTCAGTGTGTGTGTGTGTTTGTGTGGGTGTCTGTGCTGCTGTGTGTATTGAGTGTGTGTGAATGTGTGTGCAGTTGGTTTTATGTGTGGGTGTAAGTGTGTTTTTGATTGCGCAAATTGATCTGCAGTCCAAAAGCCCTGGTCCTACACCAAAAGCCCTGACAGAGGACAGAATTCTTTGGACAGCCCATAAAATGTGCAATGAATACCTCCATTTGTTTATCTTTGCAAGGTTCATATATTTCAATGTCTCTTCGCCTTTCTTTTATGAGTCTCCCTGACTTGCGGTGTGATTCGTAGACATGCAACACAGAGAGCCGAGGGAAAGGGGGGCTGATGAGTCGGGTTGTCTCAGCACAACAATGCACTTAATTTATTACTGTCGATAGCCTTTTTCTGGCTATTAGAAAAATAAATGTATTTCAAAGAGTCCTCCCTGGAAAGAGGAGCCTGAATTAACAATGACGATGATGTGTAAAGGAGACTTGCTGCTGAAAGTTCACATTGCTCCCGCTCTGTCCCTCAGAATAATGAAGGTACGTGTAATAAAGGAGTAAAGACAGAGAGCATAGCTTTTCACAAGATAATATGGAAAATGTTACAGCTTTCATCCCTTCCTAATCCTCCGTGCTCTTTTATCTTGTTGGGTTTTTATTGGCCGAGCTGCTCCTGGGAACTTTACCCTAATAAAAAACAATCCTGCGGAATTTTCCAGAGAATTTATGCACTATCCAAAAAAAAAGACATGCCATGCCACTTCCTCAGTGGACACTTCTTTACATAATGACACAAAAGGAATGTAATGCTTGTAATTGTTTTAGTGTTTAAGCAGGATAAATAAGACTGTGTCCTAACTGTGATCGTACATAGGGAGAGTCTGTATTGCTCATTAGACCACAACACAGTAGGGTTTCAGCCTCTGTCACTGTGGCTGATGGATCTGAACACCAGAGAGGGCTTTACATGTGCTGTGGGTTGAAGCAGTCAGATACACATAAACAAGGTAGGTCTGTGGCAGAGTAGGTAGGTACAGTATAATGGATATCTTGGCAAACAGAGTTTATTCTGGACCCTGTCCATCACCAGTCTAAGCCCTCCCAGGTAGTAACGTACTACTGATGTGCATGCCTCATTCAACTGAATAATTTCAATAGGTAAATAAAAATGTACTTGATACTCTGAATTAAATTTTTCTTTTTAAATTAACAGACATTTAAATAGAATAGTCAGCATAATATTCAGAAAGTACACTCTGTCTGTGTAAAATGACACGTGAACGACATACAAACGGTGACAGAAAATGTTGTCAAGGGCACGATGAATCATGTGATTTGAAATTTGTTTGATTCAGCTCTTCTGGAGGGCACATTTGAAAGAAAGAAGCTCTGTTCATTTTCAAAATCAAACTCATAAAAGCATCATATGAGCAATAACAGAACAGAGGGGCCTAGTGGACATTTACATATTAATCCAATGTTAAAATTCCCCCTGTATAACATTTTTTACAGGGTAAAATAAAAGAGAAATGCTTCATGACTAAATGAATGTGGCCAGTGCCAAGACTTTGTTCTGGGTGCTCTGCATTTCTGAGAGCGTAGATTCGTCGCCACAGTAACACAGCAGCTCTGAGCCGTAATAAACCAGGCGCTGGGGCGATGGAAGGATGGAGGAGAGGTGGAGAATACATTGTTCCATCACTCAACTCTCTGACTCTGCTCTGGTCATCCTCACCAAAGGCCTTTGTGGCTACTGAGGTTATATCATACTTATGCAGTAAGGAGTAAGCAAATCAAAGATTTATACAAATCCTTTAATATAATTCCATCAGACAAATCAAATAAGTGATAGACAGTATGTTATAAAATATCTCTGGTTTCCATGCTACATAGTCAGACACTGGTAAACCAGTACAACTTATAAACCACGGGTCAGAGTGTGAGGCCTAGGAGCTGCAGCCCTGCGACCACCAGGGGTTAGTTAGCTGACCAGTGGGCCAGGCCTCAGCCCTCTCAATGCTTCTCTAGTGTGATAAATAATCAAATTCTAGATGTACAGCATCAGATTGATGTGAAGGTGATCCATACATCATCCATACATCATGTTAGCTGACAGGCCGGACGCCTCATACACACAGGGGTAGATGAGGGGAGATCAGAGGGGAGATGAGACCAGCTGTTGCTGACAGGGCCTGTATTGGGGACTGCTAAATAGAATGCACTAAACTATACATGATGTTGGCATGACAAAATTGAGTTGATCGCAGATCATTGCAATGCTGAACAGTGCTCAAAACAGCCGACTGACCGTCGGGCAAAGTCTCTCAGCCAAGATTACTAGTGAAGAGGATTCTAGTTTGCAGGTCAGTTTACAACCCAAATCTGCCAGACTTGTGTGACAGAGGCAGGATTACATGTGAATCCCTCCCTGCAAAGTCTGTCTCCTCATAGTGACCATAAGCAGAGCCTATCAGGAGCACTTGGTGGTGATAGGAGCAGGAGAGGCTGTCTCTGAGAGGGGTCAGAGATCGAGGGTATCAGGAATCAAGGTAAGACCCAGATGCAGACTGTCGAAGTAACAATGTTTATTGTGGCAACAGGGGCAGGCAAAGACAGGTCAAGGCAGGCAGGGGTCGGCAATCCAGGGTAAGGCAAAGGTACAGGACGGAAGGCGGACTCAGGGTCAGGTGAATGCACCAATTTGTAAGTCGCTCTGGATAAGAGCGTCTGCTAAATGACTTAAATGTAAATGTAAATGTAAATGTCAGGGACAGGCAGAGTTCAGTAATCCAGAGTTGGAGCAAAGGTACAGGACGGCAGGCAGGATCAGGGTCAGGCAGAGAGGTCAGGCGGGCGGGAACAGGGTCAGGACAGGCAAAGGTCAAAAACCAGGAGGACGAGGAAAGAGAGGCTGGGAAACGATAGGCGCTGACAGGAAAAACGCTGGTTAGCTTGAACGAACAAGGCGAACTGGCAACAAACAGACAGAGAACACAGGTATAAATACACAGGGGATAATAGTGAAGATGGGCGACACCTGGAGGGGGGTGGAGACAAGCTCAAGGACGGGTGAAACAGATCAGGGCGTGACAAAGGGTGTGTGGTTTGTGGGTAGAGGTTAGCGGTAAAACGTGTACTCATTAGTCCAAAATGTTTTGCAACAGAAATCGTTTACTCCAAACAGGAAACGTTTTGCAATGTAAACAAGAGTTTCTATTGGACAAATGAAGGTAGGTCCCTCCCTGTTGCATTCAGTTTGCTTCTGTTTGGTTCCGTTTGGTTGAATACACCACAGGTTTGTGGTCCTCCCCTGTGTGGATGGTCAGGACACTCCGATCTTATCCAAAACGTTGGTCAAATACTTCCACAGCATGGAGCGTGCAACTTTCTTTTTCAATTGTATAGTTTATCCTTTGTTAGTAATCATTTTACCTAAAGGTGAATTCTTTCTTTCTTAACTTCACTGGCTGTCAGAGGAACAGATGATGGAGAGGGAGAGGAGCTAACTCCCAGAGGATGACCAGTCAGTCAGAACAACACACTCCTTTACACATTTAGCAACACAAGCTGCAACCCCAGATCTACATATTTATTCAATAAGTGACCATCTGGGCCCAAGCCAACTGAAGCTGACAACTTTCTGTTCATATGTCCATGGTTTTTGGGGGGACTTTTGTTTGTCTCGGAAAGGAAGGAAAGACAACTAAGTCAAAGAGAGAAAAGGGAATAAGCAGAGTAACTTCAACTCTTTACTCCTGGGCCTTAGTTTCAATATTTGAATTCCTAATTGAATGTCAAGATGTGCTTGATTAATTAATAAGAGGGTGTTAATTCAACGTCATCTTCTCTTTGATTCCTCTGCAGTCAGGGAGGAAAATAAACACTGATGCAAGGCTGACTCCCTGACTCTCTTCCTGCCTCTCCACTGAACTACGCAGCGCCACTAAAACAATTCGTCCTCCTCGTCATTCGTTCTCAGTCCAGCTGAATTCTTATTGGCCATCTCCAAACAGACGCCTGTAGCCTCTCAAACAGCTGTGTCCTCTGTTCCACCGTATAGCACTAATCTGATTAATGCACTCAGCAACAACAGCAACAATAAGGCCTGCTGATATACATAATTGTAATCAAGTCTGACAATGATGTCAAATAAAAACCATGCATAAATCAGGAGGACTTTGTGCTCCATGTGCTCTGTATCCACTGGGGCTCCTTGGACGGAGAGTGAGACAGCCAGGCAGGCTGCTAGTAGAGGAGGGGGCGCTACAGGCTCGCTCTCCCTGGCCTCTGTGGATTCCTATGGAGCAGCAGACTGTAAAGTAAAGTTTGGATGGTGGAGCGGTGGTGTCTGGCCTGGTCTGGCTGGGAGTCTATAGGCCATTTGCGCTACATTTAGGCCCCTCAACTTACACATAGGCACATAACTGGAACTGCTGCTGTAAGTTTTGAGCATGTAAGGAGTGCCAAAATAGGGAGGCTCTTTATGTGTGGCCCCCTAACCACAAAGGCCTCCTCACACACACACACACACACACACACACACACACACACACACACACACACACACACACACACACACACACACACACACACACACACACACACACACACACACACACACACACACACACACACACACACACACACACACACACACACACACACACACACCTTACCCTAAAATTAGTGTTATTAATGTACCAGTGTCATGCATGGCTTGTTACTACTGCCTCTCGCTTCCAAACACATATTTTAACCTCACTCCTTCCTCCTCAACAAATAAGGTGTTTAGAGAATGATTTCCAGGGCACTGTCCGTTTCCATAGAGATGACATTAAATGAAAAGGACACAAAAATCATAGTGGGTGATACATGCGGTTGGTCGTGGATGACACACTCCGCAGCTTCTCACCCAGGCTTGTGTTGTATTCAAAACCCTGGAGCCAGAAGCCACGTTTTTTCCCCTTCTCTCTTTGTTGTACAAAAGAGCAAATTAAAATGTATCTCAACCGCGTCATGACTGACAAGCCATTGTTCAGCTGCTGTTAGCACATTGATCCCCTGTATTTATTGTTTGTCATGGCACTGTAAATCATGTCACTAAAAGTGCCATCAGCGACGTGGGAGACAGGGGCTAGTCTCAGGGAGAGGATTGGTGTAACAGGGGGAAGGAGAGTGGGAAGTGACGGGAGAGACCTGTGGAATCAGAGATATCCCATCCTCATGTCTCCCGGGCCATTAACTGCCTGTCAAACCACCAACAGGCTCTCTCCATGTCTGATTGTCTATCTTTGTCTGGAACGGAGGAGAGGTATTCAGCTCACATTCACAATCAATGGGGAAAGATACTGTATATTTTCCTATAAGCAAATAAAAACTAAAACTAAACAAAAGTATTCCATTATCTATTTGAGCTGTAGAAAATGTGATATATGCTGATTAGTACTATTATCTGTCTGCAAAACTATGTAAAACGACAACATTACTCTCTGGGCATATTAACTTACTTCTCCTCGTCATAGTGTCTGAGACGTTGGACAATATCAACCGCATGGAGCGAGAACAGCAGCTATTTGTTCTGCATTCTTCCTATATTTGATGCACTAATTATATAGTTAGGGAGGTGGCAGAGAGGCTAGGGGGTGTGTATGGGACAAAACCTCCTAAGTGGCGGTATTTGTCATTCTCAGGGCCAACTCAAGAGACCAAATGCAGCCCCTTTGCGTAGCCTGTCAACTATGTCCCGCGTTTAATATAATTACCATTTTTATTGGATTTTTATTTTGCGGCAACAAAAGGGCCATCTGCTGTGGAGCAATACTCCAGTAGACCTCTAAGATCAGCTGTGAGACAATACTGGAGACTGGATCAAAGAGCTGCTCTACTCTGCTCTGCGTTTCACTCCCAAACTTCACTCCCCAGCCAAGCCTCTCCCTCCCTGTCTCCCCCTTTTACTCTCTCTCTTTTATCTCTCCCCCTTCTCTCTTGCTCCCCCCTTCACTCCCGGTTTTAGCCTCTCCCTCAATCCCCCCTAACCACCAGATCAAACAGCTTCCCACATCGTTCTCTCTCCTCTCCCCTCCACAACAGAAGCTTTACATATTTCAGAGAATCACTTAATTTGCCCCTTTTATACACATGCTGGTTAAGTGCAGGGTGGAAAATGATCTCCTAGTTGTTCTATTTTTTTCATTATAGAGATGAAGGGAACAATTCAATTTTTCTACCCACTCATTTTATCCCTTGATGATGCCCTTCAAACTCTTCCGACAGAGGTAGAGCGAGAATATCCCTAGCCAGTGGTTAAGGAGAGGTTGATTGAAGATGTTTAGCGTTGGAGATTGCCTGGACTACAGAATCTCATAAAGGGCATGTTATTATTGTGTCTGCATAGCAGTGAGTGAGTTAGAAATGATCATAGTATTCTCATGGCCCATTGTCTATTCTCTAGACGATTGTCAATTGTTCCACTACCTCACATGTAATGATCTTGATAATACATTTGAACACTGATCTCAGCTCTGTGTCTGTCTGGGTGGAGGCTCAGAATCCATGATAAGAACACTTCAAAGTTGACTTGCCAGCTAACAGGGATATGGCCTATGGGCTCTGATGATTCAAGTTGTACTAAAGTCAGTAGAACAAGTCTAGGTGTGAAGTAAAGAGTAATTCAATATCACTCCTGCTACTCATGTTATTACTACTTTACTACTGCTTCACCTGACAAATGACTACCATTACATTGTATTTAAGGAACCTGACTGCCCCTCCTAATCCTCCCTAGCCTGTCCCAGCGGCCCCTGACACAGAGAGGAGAGGGGCTGTTAAATGGTTCTCCTCTGGGGCTGGAGCCTGGTGGCAGCAGTTGGGGGACCTCCACTCTCCACTCCACTCTCTCTCTCTCTCTCTCTCTCTCTCTCTCTCTCTCTCTCTCTCTCTCTCTCTCTCTCTCTCTCTCTCTCTCTCTCTCTCTCTCTCTCTCTCTCTCTCTCTCTCTCTCTCTCTCTCTCTCTCTCTCTCTCTCTCTCTCTCTCTCTCTCTCTCTCTCTCTCTCTCTCTCTCTCTCTCTCTCTCTCTCTCTCTCTCTCTCTCTCTCTCTCTCTCTCTCTCTCTCTCTCTCTCTCTCGCTCTCTCTCTCTCGCTCTCTCTCTCCTCTCTCTCTCTCTCTCATTTCTTCCTTTCCCTCTCTCTTTCCACTATTTCACTGGCTGCACCTCTCCCCCTTCTCACTATCCCTCCCTCCCTCCCTCCCTCCCTCCCTCCCTCCCTCCCTACCCCACTTTCTCTCCCTCCCTCTATCTCCCCCTTGCTCTCACTCCCTACCCACCTCTCCTCTCACTCTCTCCATCCTCCCCTTCCCTCTCTTCCCTCCCTTTCCTCTCTGTGGGATCATATTTCTTAGGGTTATCAAGCGGCTCATTTAAATGAGGACTGGTCACAGCAGGAACCAGCTGAACAAAGTTACTATTACCAGGGCCTCTCCTGTGCTGTTCTCACTCCCAGCTAATTGGCTTTGACTGCATTTGTTTAAATCCACAGAGGAAGAAAGAGAAAAGGGAAAATGCAGTGAAACTGAAGTGTGTCAGTTTGGCCAGACAGGGTGGCACTTTAGAAAAAAGACAACCTGGGCTTATTAAAGAGAGATGGGGTGGCGGGTGAGAGGGGTGGAGGGGGGAGAAGCGGGAGCAGGCCTTGTCACTTTGGCCTCCCCCCCAGTCAGTCAGTCAGTCACTGGGCTGCCGGGTTGGTCACGGCTGGTCCACACACACACACACACACACACACACACACACACACACACACAAACGCTTATTTCCCCAAAAACATGCAGCACACATACCTAATATATATACATATACATACAGTACCAGTCAAAAGTTTGGACACACCTACTCATTCAAGGGTTTTTCTTTATTTTTTACAATTGTCTAGATTGTAGAATAATAGTCAATACATCAAAACTATGAAATAACACATATGGAATCATGTAGTAACCAAAGAGGTGCTAAACAAATCAAAATATATTTGATATATTTGAGATTCTTCAAAGTAGCCACCCTTTTGCCTTGATGCCCACATAAATGCTTCACAGAGTTCAAGTCACAGACACATCTCAACATCACCTGTTCAGACAAGACTGTGTGAAGCAGGCCTTCATGGTCGAATTGCTGCAAAGAAACCACTACTAAAGGACACCAATAAGAAGAAGAGTCTTGATTGGGCCCAGAAACACGAGCAATGGACATTAGAACGGTGGAAATCTGTCCTTTCGTCTGATGAGTCCAAATTTTTGTGAGACGCAGAGTAGGTGAATGGAAGATCTCCACATGCGTGGTTCCCACCGGGAAGCATGGAGGAGGAGGTGTGACGGTGTGGGGGTGCTTTGCTGGTGACACTGTCGTGATTTATTTAGAATTCAAGGCACACTTAACTAGCATGGCTACCAAAGCATTCTGCAGCGATATGCCATCCCATCCGGTTTGCTCTTAGTGGGACTGTCATTTGTTTTTCAACAGGACAATGACCCAAAACACACCTCCAGGCCGTGTAAGAGCTATTTGACCAAGAAGGAGAGTGATGGAGTGCTGCATCAGATGACATGATCTCCACAATCACCCGACCTCAACCCACTTGAGGGATGAGTTGAACCGCAGGGTGAAGGAAAAGCAGCCAACAAGTGCTCAGCATATGTGGGAACTCCTTCAAGACTGTTGGAAAAGCATTCCTCATGAAGCTGGTTGAGAGAATGCCAAGAGTGTGCAAAGCTGTCATCAAGGCACAGGATGGCTACTTTGAAGAATCTAAAATATATAAAAAATATTTTGATTTGTTTAACACTTTTTTGGTTACTACATGTGTTATTTCAAAGTTTTGATGTCTTCACTGTTATTCTCCAATGTAATAAATAGTAAAAATAAAGAAAAACCCTTGAATCAGTAGTTGTGTCCAAACTTTTGACTGGTACGGTGTATTTATATGTTTTATTGCCACATACAGTACATCGGATAGCTGTGTTGTTTTACAGGCACATTTGTACATGGTAGCTCCTATGGTATGACTATGAAAAAGCTTTGATCTCCAGTATAACAACAGTTGACACCAGTTAGGAGAACCTTAAAGGGCATCCACTATGTTTGCCTCAGCAGCTTTTTAAAGGACATCATTGGGAAAGGGGGATACCTAGTCAGTTGTCCAACTGAATCTTTTCCACTCAAATGTGTTTTCCACATTTAACCCAATCCCTCTGAATCAGAGAGGTGCGGGGGGCTGCCTTCATCCATGACTTCGACACCCGGGGAACAGTTCTGCCCCTGCTTTGCTCAGGGGCAGAACAACAGATTTGTACCTTGTCAGCTCAGGGATTTGATCCAGCAACCTTCTGGTTACTGGCCCAACACTCTAACCACTAGTCTACCTGCCACCCCATTGACCCTTTTACATATATTAAAATGAAGCCTGTCCAATTCTGCATAGTTACCACTCCTACCGCTGCATGGTGAATTACAGCAGAGGCAGACAAATGAATCTGGCCATCAACCTATGGCGTTCTGAGGTGACTGAATGGGTGGCGAAGCAAATGAAAAACCCTGGTAGCAGCAGTCCTCTGTTCTGTCAGTCCTCTGCTCTGCTCCGGCCTTTTAATCCACATAAATAAAAGCAAACCAAAACAGTAACGGTCAACAGTGTTTTTCATCCTCCGTCCATGTTTTTTTTCTTTAACTTCTTGACCACACTTTGCCTTGTATCAGGCTAAAAAGGGCTTCCTTGTAAACTTTATTGCAGCGGTGTCAAAAAGACTCCCATCGAAGACGCAGTAAATATTCTAACGGGGTCTGGATGCAAGGCCATTCCTGCTGGCTCCAGGCACTGAATTAGGCCAGCCTGTTTCTAGTTAGAGAGTCATTAAAGAGATCTTACAGCCACAGCAAATGGTTTCCTGTCCTGAGTGCTTAACTCCTGTACTAGGAAATGTCCTAGGCCGTAAAGGGTGAACCAAACTTCCTGAAACATTTTTAAAGTTACCACTGGGTCCGTGGGGCCAAACGAAGCAGCCGACCGGCGTGTTCCAACCCTTTCGATGTGGCCAATCAAACGAGACCCCGCTTGAACCTAACATGACATTGACCGTTTAAACAGGTGGTGTCCATTTATTGGGAAGGACCGGCATATTCAATCGAGAGGAGGGAAATGTTTGGGAAAATGCTCGACATGCTTAAAAAAGAGTGACAGGACAAATAAATAATGACTACGTTGTAGCCATGGCAAACACGATTGGTCAACGTGAACAAACATGGACAATGACTATATAGTGTCTACTTCAGATAGAGACAATATTAAACTGCATTTATGCTTAACAATATGCTCAACAATCAGTAGTAGTGCTCTAGACATCACTACCAACTGTATGGGTGAAAAGCTTTGTTTCCAAGTCCACACAGTGTTTTATTACACTTCCAGTGCCAAGTGTTAGTCTATGAATTAGTCATGTTTATAGTATGGACTTATGTCCCATTGTGTTGGATGAAATGATTAAACAGAGACATTGAATGACACATGAAACCAGGGCATATGTCCACACATTATAACATAACACAATGCCTCAATCATCTAGCTACTAAGTCCTATCTGCCAACTGTTCCTAGGAGGAACAAACAAACTATATCCTCTACCCACATTATTCAAGACAGTGAGTGAGCAAATGTGTGTGTGTGTGTGTCTGTGTCCATATCTCTGTGTGTGTCTTCTTCTGCGTTCACACATCCACACATCCCAAGTGAAAGAATGGGCCATTCCTCTGAGATGCTCTCCCATGCCCCCTCTGCTCTGCCAGCCCAGCAGCAGGCTGTGTATAGTAGGCCTAATGGCTCCCAGGGTGGTTAAGATGTGACCTGAGACCTGAGAGGGAGAACACCTGCTCTTACCTGCCCTCCCCTAACACACTCACAGGTGACTCTGCCTTTGTCTGTCTCTACAACAGGCCCACCACGCTCACTGTTCCCAGAGCACACTGTCTGTCTGTCTCTACAACAGGCCCACCACTACCCACTGTTCCCAGAGCACACTGTGTGTCTGTCTGTCTCTACAACAGGCCCACCACTACTCACTGTTCCCAGAGCACACTGTGTGTCTGTCTGTCTCTAATACAGGCCCACCACGACTCACTGTTCCCAGAGCACACTGTGTGTCTGTCTGTCTCTACAACAGGCCCACCACGACTCACTGTTCCCAGAGCACACTGTTTGTCTGTCTGTCTGTCTGTCTGTCTGTCTGTCTGTCTGTCTGTCTGTCTGTGTGTGTCTACAACAGGCCCACTACGACACTGTTACCAGAGAACACTGTTTGTCTGTCTCTACAACAGGCCCACCACTACTCACTGTTCCCAGAGCACACTGTCTGTCTGTCTGTCTGTCTGTCTGTCTGTCTGTCTG